>NW_026893402.1:0-52615 GCF_033815535.1 Pezoporus flaviventris | reverse complement strand
AATTGAAACCGGTTTTCCCCCCGTTTGCTATGCATTCTTGTTACTTTCTAATATGTTTTAAGCCACCTTTGGCCATTACTCACCCTTTATTTCCATTTTCTAAGTTGTTTTAAGCATTTTTTGGTTTCTTTTCCTAACCCATATTTCTCAATTCCTAACCATTTTTAAGTTATTTTTCCCCTTTCTTAACCCACTTTTGACTAGTTCTAACCACTTTTAATCCATTTTTGGCAGTTTCTACCCTATTTTTGCCACGTTTCATCCCCTTTTAAGCTTTTTTTTTCTTTTCTTGCTAATTTTTGCCCAATTCTTTCCTGGTTTCAGAGTTTTTCCCTCATTTCTAACCCATTTTGCCCCATTTCTATCAAATTTAAACCGCTTTTTTCCCCCTGTTTGCTATGCATTCTTGTTACTTTCTTAAACGTTTTAAGCCACTTTTTGCCATTGCTAACCCTTTTTTTATTTCCATTTTCTAAGTCGTTTTAAGCATTTTTTGGTTTCTTTTCCTAACCCATTTTTCTCAATTTCTCAACATTTTTAAGTGATTTTTCCCCTTTCCTAACCCATTTTTGTCAAGTTCTAACCCCTTTTAATCCATTTTTGGCAGTTTCTATCCTATTTTTGCCACGTTTAAACACCTTTTAAGCTTTTTTTTTCCGTGCTAATTTTTGCCCAATTCTTTCCTGGTTTCAGAGTTTTTCGCCCATTTCTAACTAATTTTTCCCCATTTCTATCAAATTGAAACCAGTTTTTCCCCCGTTTGCTATGCATTCTTGTTACTTTCTTAAACGTTTTAAGCCACTTTTGGCCATTACTAACCCTTTTTTTATTTCCATTTTCTAAGTCGTTTTAAGCATTTTTTGGTTTCTTTTCCTAACCCACATTTCTCAATTTCTAACCATTTTTAAGTGATTTTTCCCCTTTCCTAACCCAATTTTGTCAAGTTCTAACCCCTTTTAATCCATTTTTGGCAGTTTCTATCCTATTTTTGCCACGTTTAAACACCTTTTAACCTTTTTTTTTCCTTGCTAATTTTTGCCCAATTCTTTCCTGGTTTCAGAGTTTTTCGCTCATTTCTAACCCATTTTTCCCCATTTCTATCAAATTGAAACCAGTTTCCCCCGGTTTGCTATGCATTCTTGTTACTTTCTTAAACGTTTTAAGCCACTTTTGGTCATAACAAACCCTTTTTTTTATTTCCATTTTCTAAGCCGTTTTAAGCATTTTTTTGTTTCTTTTCCTAACCCATATTTCTCAATTTCTAACCATTTTTAAGTGATTTTTCCCCTTTCCTTACCCACTTTTGACAAGTTTTAACCCCTTTTAACTCATTTTTGGCAGTTTCTATCCTATTTTTGCCACGTTTAAACTCCTTTTCAGCTTTTTTTTTCCTTGCTAATTTTTGCCCAATTCTTTCCTGGTTTCAGAGTTTTTCGCCCATTTCTAACTAATTTTTCCCCATTTCTATCAAATTTAAACCAGTTTTTCCCCCGTTCGCTATGCATTCTTGTTACTTTCTTAAACGTTTTAAGGGACTGTTTGCCTTTGCTAACCTTTTTTTTATTTCCATTTTCTAAGTCGTTTTAAGCATTTTTTGGTTTCTTTTCCTAACCCACATTTCTCAATTTCTAACCATTTTTAAGTTATTTTTCCCCTTTCCTAACCCACTTTTGACAAGTTCTAACCCCCTTTAATCCATTTTTTGCAGTTTCTATCCTATTTTTGCCACGTTTAAACACCTTTTAAGCTTTGTTTTTTCTTTTCTTGCTAATTTTTGCCCAATTCTTTCCTGGTTTCTGTTTTTTTCGCTCATTTCTAACCCATTTTTCCCCATATCTATCAAATTTAAACCGGTTTTCCCCCCGTTTGCTATGCATTCCTGTTACTTTCTTAAACGTTTTAAGCCACTTTTGGCCATTACTAACCCTTCTTTTATTTCCCTTTTCTAACTCGTTTTAAGCATTTATTGGTTTCTTTTCCTAACCCAAATTTCTCAATTTCTAACCATTTTTAAGTTATTTTTCCCCTTTCCTAACCCATTTTTGTCAAGTTCTAACCCTTTTTAATCCGTTTTTGGCAGCTTCTATCCTATTTTTGCCACGTTTCAACCCCTTTTAAGCTTTTTTTTTCTCCTTGCTATGTTTTGCCCAATTCTTTCCTCGTTTCAGCATTTTTCGCTCATTTCTAACCCATTTTTCCCCATTTCTATCAAATTGAAACCGGTTTTCCCCCCGTTTGCTATGCATTCTTGTTACTTTCTTAAACGTTTTAAGCCACTTGTGGCCATTACTAACCCTTTTTTTATATCCCTTTTCTAAGTCCGTTTAAGCATTTTTTTGGTTTCTTTTCCGAACCCATATTACTCAATTTCTAACCATTTTTAAGTTATTTTTCCACTTTCCTAGCCCATTTTTGTCAAGTTCTAACCCCTTTTAATCCATTTATGGCAGTTTCTATCCTATTTTTGCCACGTTTAAACTCCTTTTGAGCTTTTTTTTCCTTGCTAATTTTTGCCCAATTCTTTCCTGGTATCAGAGTTTTTCGCTCATTTCTAACCCATTTTTCCCCATTTCTATCAAATTTAAACCAGTTTTTCCCCCGTTTGCTAAGCATTCTTGTTACTTTCTTAAACGTTTTAAGCCACTTTTGGCCATTACTAACCCTTCTTTTATTTCCCCTTTCTAAGTCGTTTTAAGCATTTATTGGTTTCTTTTCCTAACCCAAATTTCTCAATTTCTAACCATTTTTAAGTTATTTTTCCCCTTTCCTAACCCATTTTTGTCAAGTTCTAACCCCTTTTAATCCGTTTTTGGCAGCTTCTATCCTATTTTTGCCACGTTTCAACCCCTTTTAAGCTTTTTTTTTCTCCTTGCTATGTTTTGCCCAATTCTTTCCTGGTTTCAGAGTTTTTCGCTCATTTCTAACCCATTTTTCCCCATTTCTATCAAATTTAAACCGGTTTCTCCCCCCGTTTGCTATGCATTCTTGTTACTTTCTAATATGTTTTAAGCCACCTTTGGCCATTACTAACCCTTTATTTCCCTTTTCCAAGTTGTTTTAAGCATTTTTTGGTTTCTTTTCCTAACCCAAATTTCTCAATTTCTAACTATTTTTAAGCTATTTTTCCCCTTTCCTAACCCACTTTTGTCAAGTTCTGACCTTTTTTAATCCATTTTTGGCAGTTTCTATCCTATTTTTCCCACGTTTCAACCCCTTGTAAGCTTTTTTTTTTCTTTTCTTGCTAATTTTTGCCCAATTCTTTCCTGGTTTCAGAGTTTTTCGCTCATTTCTAACCCATTTTTCCCCATTTCTATCAAATTGAAACCAGTTTTTCCCCCGTTTGCTATGCATTCTTGTTACTTTCTTAAACGTTTTAAGCCACTTTTGGCCATTACTAACCCTTTATTTATTTCCATTTTCTAAGTCGTTTTAAGCATTTTTTGGTTTCTTTTCCTAACCCATATTTCTCAATTCCTAACCATTTTTAAGTTATTTTTCCCCTTTCTTAACCCACTTTTGACTAGTTCTAACCACTTTTAATCCATTTTTGGCAGTTTCTACCCTATTTTTGCCACGTTTCATCCCCTTTTAAGCTTTTTTTTTCTTTTCTTGCTAATTTTTGCCCAATTCTTTCCTGGTTTCAGAGTTTTTCCCTCATTTCTAACCCATTTTTCCCCATTTCTATCAAATTGAAACCAGTTTTTCCCCCGTTTGCTATGCATTCTTGTTACTTTCTTAAACGTTTTAAGCCACTTTTGGCCATTACTAACCCTTTTTTTATTTCCATTTTCTAAGTCGTTTTAAGCATTTTTTGGTTTCTTTTCCTAACCTACATTTCTCAATTTCTAACCATTTTTAAGTGATTTTTCCCCTTTCCTAACACACTTTTGACAAGTTCTAACCCCTTTTAACTCATTTTTGGCAGTTTCTATCCTATTTTTGCCACCTTTCAACCCCTTGTAAGCTTTTTTTTTCCTTGCTAATTTTTGCCCAATTCTTTCCTGGTTTCAGAGTTTTTCGCCCATTTCTAACTAATTTTTCCCCATTTCTATCAAATTGAAACCAGTTTTTCCCCCGTTTGCTATGCATTCTTGTTACTTTCTTAAACGTTTTAAGCCACTTTTGGCCATTACTAACCCTTTTTTTATTTCCATTTTCTAAGTCGTTTTAAGCATTTTTTGGTTTCTTTTCCTAACCTACATTTCTCAATTTCTAAACATTTTTAAGTGATTTTTCCCCTTTCCTAACCCATTTTTGTCAAGTTCTAACCCCTTTTAATCCATTTTTGGCAGTTTCTATCCTATTTTTGCCACGTTTAAACACCTTTTAACCTTTTTTTTTCCTTGCTAATTTTTGCCCAATTCTTTCCTGGTTTCAGAGTTTTTCGCTCATTTCTAACCCATTTTTCCCCATTTCTATCAAATTGAAACCAGTTTCCCCCCCGTTTGCTATGCATTCTTGTTACTTTCTTAAACGTTTTAAGCCACTTTTGGCCATAACTAACCCTTTTTTTATTTCCATTTTCTAAGCCGTTTTAAGCATTTTTTGGTTTCTTTTCCTAACCCATATTTCTCAATTTCTAACCATTTTTAAGTGATTTTTCCCCTTTCCTAACCCAATTTTGTCAAGTTCTAACCCCTTTTAATCCATTTTTGGCAGTTTCTATCCTATTTTTGCCACGTTTAAACACCTTTTAACCTTTTTTTTTCCTTGCTAATTTTTGCCCAATTCTTTCCTGGTTTCAGAGTTTTTCGCTCATTTCTAACCCATTTTTCCCCATTTCTATCAAATCGAAACCAGTTTCCCCCCCGGTTGCTATGCATTCTTGTTACTTTCTTAAACGTTTTAAGCCACTTTTGGCCATAACTAACCCTTTTTTTATTTCCATTTTCTAAGCCGTTTTAAGCATTTTTTTGTTTCTTTTCCTAACCCATATTTCTCAATTTCTAACCATTTTTAAGTGATTTTTCCCCTTTCCTAACCCATTTTTGTCAAGTTCTAACCCCTTTTAGTCCATTTTTGGCAGTTTCTACCCTATTTTTGCCACGTTTCAACTCCTTGTAAGATTTTTTTTCTTTTCTTGCTAATTTTGCCCAATTCTTTCCTGGTTTCAGAGTTTTTCGCTCATTTCTAACCCATTTTTCCCCATTTCTATCAAATTGAAACCGGTTTTCCCCCCGTTTGCTATGCATTCTTGGTACTTTCTAATATGTTTTAAGCCACCTTTAGCCATTACTAACCCTTTATTTCCGTTTTCTAAGTTGTTTTATGCATTTTTTGGTTTCTTTTCCTAACCCATATTTCTCAATTTCTAACCATTTTTAAGTGATTTTTCCCCTTTCCTAACCCAATTTTGTCAAGTTCTAACCCCTCTTTATCCATTTTTGGCAGTTTCTATCCTATTTTTGCCACGTTTCAACCCCTTGTAAGCTTTTTTTTTCTTTTCTTGCTATTTTTTGCCCAATTCTTTCCTGGTTTCAGAGTTTTTCGCTCATTTCTAACCCATTTTTCCCCATTTCTATCAAATTTAAACCGGTTTTCCCCCCGTTTGCTATGCATTCCTGTTACTTTCTTAAACGTTTTAAGCCACTTTTGGCCATTACTAACCCTTTTTTTATTTCCCTTTTCTAAGTCGTTTTAAGCATTTATTGGTTTCTTTACCTAACCCAAATTTCTCAATTTCTAGCCATTTTTAAGTTATTTTTCCCCTTTCCTAACCCATTTTTGTCAAGTTCTAACCCCTTTTAATCCGTTTTTGGCAGCTTCTATCCTATTTTTGCCACGTTTCAACCCCTTTTAAGCTTTTTTTTTCTCCTTGCTATGTCTTGCCCAATTCTTTCCTGGTTTCAGAGTTTTTCGCTCATTTCTAACCCATTTTTCCCCATTTCTATCAAATTTAAACCGGTTTCCCCCCCCGTTTGCTATGCATTCTTGTTACTTTCTTAAACGTTTTAAGCCACTTTTGGCCATAACTAACCCTTTTTTTATTTCCATTTTCTAAGCCGTTTTAAGCATTTTTTGGTTTCTTTTCCTAACCCATATTTCTCAATTTCTAACCATTTTTAAGTGATTTTTCCCCTTTCCTAACCCAATTTTGTCAAGTTCTAACCCCTTTTAATCCATTTTTGGCAGTTTCTATCCTATTTTTGCCACGTTTAAACACCTTTTAACCTTTTTTTTTCCTTGCTAATTTTTGCCCAATTCTTTCCTGGTTTCAGAGTTTTTCGCTCATTTCTAACCCATTTTTCCCCATTTCTATCAAATCGAAACCAGTTTCCCCCCCGGTTGCTATGCATTCTTGTTACTTTCTTAAACGTTTTAAGCCACTTTTGGCCATAACTAACCCTTTTTTTATTTCCATTTTCTAAGCCGTTTTAAGCATTTTTTTGTTTCTTTTCCTAACCCATATTTCTCAATTTCTAACCATTTTTAAGTGATTTTTCCCCTTTCCTAACCCATTTTTGTCAAGTTCTAACCCCTTTTAGTCCATTTTTGGCAGTTTCTACCCTATTTTTGCCACGTTTCAACTCCTTGTAAGATTTTTTTTCTTTTCTTGCTAATTTTGCCCAATTCTTTCCTGGTTTCAGAGTTTTTCGCTCATTTCTAACCCATTTTTCCCCATTTCTATCAAATTGAAACCGGTTTTCCCCCCGTTTGCTATGCATTCTTGGTACTTTCTAATATGTTTTAAGCCACCTTTAGCCATTACTAACCCTTTATTTCCGTTTTCTAAGTTGTTTTAAGCATTTTTTGGTTTCTTTTCCTAACCCATATTTCTCAATTTCTAACCATTTTTAAGTGATTTTTCCCCTTTCCTAACCCAATTTTGTCAAGTTCTAACCCCTCTTTATCCATTTTTGGCAGTTTCTATCCTATTTTTGCCACGTTTCAACCCCTTGTAAGCTTTTTTTTTCTTTTCTTGCTAATTTTTGCCCAATTCTTTCCTGGTTTCAGAGTTTTTCGCTCATTTCTAACCCATTTTTCCCCATTTCTATCAAATTTAAACCGGTTTTCCCCCCGTTTGCTATGCATTCCTGTTACTTTCTTAAACGTTTTAAGCCACTTTTGGCCATTACTAACCCTTTTTTTATTTCCCTTTTCTAAGTCGTTTTAAGCATTTATTGGTTTCTTTACCTAACCCAAATTTCTCAATTTCTAGCCATTTTTAAGTTATTTTTCCCCTTTCCTAACCCATTTTTGTCAAGTTCTAACCCCTTTTAATCCGTTTTTGGCAGCTTCTATCCTATTTTTGCCACGTTTCAACCCCTTTTAAGCTTTTTTTTTCTCCTTGCTATGTCTTGCCCAATTCTTTCCTGGTTTCAGAGTTTTTCGCTCATTTCTAACCCATTTTTCCCCATTTCTATCAAATTTAAACCGGTTTCCCCCCCCGTTTGCTATGCATTCTTGTTACTTTCTTAAACGTTTTAAGCCACTTTTGGCCATAACTAACCCTTTTTTTATTTCCATTTTCTAAGCCGTTTTAAGCATTTTTTGGTTTCTTTTCCTAACCCATATTTCTCAATTTCTAACCATTTTTAAGTGATTTTTCCCCTTTCCTAACCCAATTTTGTCAAGTTCTAACCCCTTTTAATCCATTTTTGGCAGTTTCTATCCTATTTTTGCCACGTTTAAACACCTTTTAACCTTTTTTTTTCCTTGCTAATTTTTGCCCAATTCTTTCCTGGTTTCAGAGTTTTTCGCTCATTTCTAACCCATTTTTCCCCATTTCTATCAAATCGAAACCAGTTTCCCCCCCGGTTGCTATGCATTCTTGTTACTTTCTTAAACGTTTTAAGCCACTTTTGGCCATAACTAACCCTTTTTTTATTTCCATTTTCTAAGCCGTTTTAAGCATTTTTTTGTTTCTTTTCCTAACCCATATTTCTCAATTTCTAACCATTTTTAAGTGATTTTTCCCCTTTCCTAACCCATTTTTGTCAAGTTCTAACCCCTTTTAGTCCATTTTTGGCAGTTTCTACCCTATTTTTGCCACGTTTCAACTCCTTGTAAGATTTTTTTTCTTTTCTTGCTAATTTTGCCCAATTCTTTCCTGGTTTCAGAGTTTTTCGCTCATTTCTAACCCATTTTTCCCCATTTCTATCAAATTGAAACCGGTTTTCCCCCCGTTTGCTATGCATTCTTGGTACTTTCTAATATGTTTTAAGCCACCTTTAGCCATTACTAACCCTTTATTTCCGTTTTCTAAGTTGTTTTAAGCATTTTTTGGTTTCTTTTCCTAACCCATATTTCTCAATTTCTAACCATTTTTAAGTGATTTTTCCCCTTTCCTAACCCAATTTTGTCAAGTTCTAACCCCTCTTTATCCATTTTTGGCAGTTTCTATCCTATTTTTGCCACGTTTCAACCCCTTGTAAGCTTTTTTTTTCTTTTCTTGCTAATTTTTGCCCAATTCTTTCCTGGTTTCAGAGTTTTTCGCTCATTTCTAACCCATTTTTCCCCATTTCTATCAAATTTAAACCGGTTTTCCCCCCGTTTGCTATGCATTCCTGTTACTTTCTTAAACGTTTTAAGCCACTTTTGGCCATTACTAACCCTTTTTTTATTTCCCTTTTCTAAGTCGTTTTAAGCATTTATTGGTTTCTTTACCTAACCCAAATTTCTCAATTTCTAGCCATTTTTAAGTTATTTTTCCCCTTTCCTAACCCATTTTTGTCAAGTTCTAACCCCTTTTAATCCGTTTTTGGCAGCTTCTATCCTATTTTTGCCACGTTTCAACCCCTTTTAAGCTTTTTTTTTCTCCTTGCTATGTCTTGCCCAATTCTTTCCTGGTTTCAGAGTTTTTCGCTCATTTCTAACCCATTTTTCCCCATTTCTATCAAATTTAAACCGGTTTCCCCCCCCGTTTGCTATGCATTCTTGTTACTTTCTAATATGTTTTAAGCCACCTTTGGCCATTACTAACCCTTTATTTCCCTTTTCTAAGTTGTTTTAAGCATTTTTTGGTTTCTTTTCCTAACCCAAATTTCTCAATTTCTAACTATTTTTAAGCTATTTTTCCCCTTTCCTAACCCACTTTTGTCAAGTTCTGACCCCTTTTAATCCATTTTTGGCAGTTTCTATCCTATTTTTGCCACTTTTCAACCCCTTGTAAGCTTTTTTTTTCTTTTCTTGCTAATTTTTGCCCAATTCTTTCCTGGTTTCAGAGTTTTTCGCTCATTTCTAACCCATTTTTCCCCATTTCTATCAAATTGAAACCAGTTCCCCCCCCGTTTGCTATGCATTCCTGTTACTTTCTTAAACGTTTTAAGCCACTTTTTGCCATTGCTAACCCTTTTTTTATTTCCATTTTCTAAGTCGTTTTAAGCATTTTTTGGTTTCTTTTCCTAACCCATATTTCTCAATTCCTAACCATTTTTAAGTTATTTTTCCCCTTTCTTAACCCACTTTTGACTAGTTCTAACCACTTTTAATCTATTTTTGGCAGTTTCTACCCTATTTTTGCCACGTTTCATCCCCTTTTAAGCTTTTTTTTTCTTTTCTTGCTAATTTTTGCCCAATTCTTTCCTGGTTTCAGAGTTTTTCCCTCATTTCTAACCCATTTTGCCCCATTTCTATCAAATTTAAACCGCTTTTTTCCCCCCGTTTGCTATGCATTCTTGTTACTTTCTTAAACGTTTTAAGCCACTTTTTGCCATTGCTAACCCTTTTTTTATTTCCATTTTCTAAGTCGTTTTAAGCATTTTTTGGTTTCTTTTCCTAACCCATTTTTCTCAATTTCTCAACATTTTTAAGTGATTTTTCCCCTTTCCTAACCCATTTTTGTCAAGTTCTAACCCCTTTTAATCCATTTTTGGCAGTTTCTATCCTATTTTTGCCACGTTTAAACACCTTTTAAGCTTTTTTTTTCCGTGCTAATTTTTGCCCAATTCTTTCCTGGTTTCAGAGTTTTTCGCTCATTTCTAACCCATTTTTCCCCATTTCTATCAAATTGAAACCAGTTTCCCCCCCGTTTGCTATGCATTTTTGTTACTTTCTTAAACGTTTTAAGACACTTTTGGCCATTACTAACCCTTTTTTTATTTCCATTTTCTAAGTCGTTTTAAGCATTTTTTGGTTTCTTTTCCTAACCCATATTTCTCAATTTCTAACCATTTTTAAGTGATTTTTCCCCTTTCCTAACCCACTTTTGACAAGTTCTAACCCCTTTTAACTCATTTTTGGCAGTTTCTATCCTATGTTTGCCACGTTTAAACTCCTTTTAACCTTTTTTTTTCCTTGCTAATTTTTGCCCAATTCTTTCCTGGTTTCAGAGTTTTTCGCCCATTTCTAACTAATTTTTCCCCATTTCTATCAAATTTAAACCAGTTTTTCCCCCGTTTGCTATGCATTCTTGTTACTTTCTTAAACGTTTTAAGCCACTTTTGGCCATTACTAACCCTTTTTTTATTTCCATTTTCTAAGCCGTTTTAAACATTTTTTTGTTTCTTTTCCTAACCCATATTTCTCAATTTCTAACCATTTTTAAGTGATTTTTCCCCTTTCCTAATCCAATTTTGTCAAGTTCTAACCCCTTTTAATCCATTTTTGGCAGTTTCTATCCTATTTTTGCCACGTTTCAACCCCTTTTAAGCTTTTTTTTTTCTTTTCTTGCTAATTTTTGCCCAATTCTTTCCTGGTTTCAGAGTTTTTCGCTCATTTCTAACCCATTTTTCCCCATTTCTATCTAATTTAAACCGCTTTTTTCCCCCCGTTTGCTATACATTCTTGTTACTTTCTTAAACGTTTTAAGCCACTTTTGGCCATTACTAACCCTTTTTTTATTTCCATTTTCTAAGCCGTTTTAAGCATTTTTTTGTTTCTTTCCCTAACCCATATTTCTCTATGTCTAACCATTTTTAAGTGATTTTTCCCCTTTCCTAACCAATTTTTGTCAAGTTCTGACCCCTTTTAATCCATTTTTGGCAGTTTCTATCCTATTTTTGCCACGTTTCAACCCCTTGTAAGCTTTTTTTTTTCTTTTCTTGCAAATTTTTGCCCAATTCTTTCCTGGTTTCAGAGTTTTTCGCTCATTTCTAACCCATTTTTCCCCATTTCTATCAAATTGAAACCAGTTCCCCCCCCGTTTGCTATGCATTCTTGTTACTTTCTTAAACGTTTTAAGCCACTTTTGGCCATTGCTAACCCTTTTTTTATTTCCATTTTCTAAGTCGTTTTAAGCATTTTTTGGTTTCTTTTCCTAACCCATATTTCTCAATTCCTAACCATTTTTAAGTTATTTTTCCCCTTTCTTAACCCACTTTTGACTAGTTCTAACCACTTTTAATCCATTTTTGGCAGTTTCTACCCTATTTTTGCCACGTTTCATCCCCTTTTAAGCTTTTTTTTTCTTTTCTTGCTAATTTTTGCCCAATTCTTTCCTGGTTTCAGAGTTTTTCCCTCATTTCTAACCCATTTTGCCCCATTTCTATCAAATTTAAACCGCTTTTTTCCCCCCGTTTGCTATGCATTCTTGTTACTTTCTTAAACGTTTTAAGCCACTTTTGGCCATTACTAACCCTTTTTTTATTTCCATTTTCTAAGTCGTTTTAAGCATTTTTTGGTTTCTTTTCCTAACCCATTTTTCTCAATTTCTCAACATTTTTAAGTGATTTTTCCCCTTTCCTAACCCAATTTTGTCAAGTTCTAACCCCTTTTAATCCATTTTTGGCAGTTTCTATCCTATTTTTGCCACGTTTAAACACCTTTTAAGCTTTTTTTTTCCGTGCTAATTTTTGCCCAATTCTTTCCTGGTTTCAGAGTTTTTCGCTCATTTCTAACCCATTTTTCCCCATTTCTATCAAATTGAAACCAGTTTCCCCCCCGTTTGCTATGCATTCTTGTTACTTTCTTAAACGTTTTAAGACACTTTTGGCCATTACTAACCCTTTTTTTATTTCCATTTTCTAAGTCGTTTTAAGCATTTTTTGGTTTCTTTTCCTAACCCATATTTCTCAATTTCTAACCATTTTTAAGTGATTTTTCCCCTTTCCTAACCCACTTTTGACAAGTTCTAACCCCTTTTAACTCATTTTTGGCAGTTTCTATCCTATTTTTGCCACGTTTAAACTCCTTTTCAGCTTTTTTTTTCCTTGCTAATTTTTGCCCAATTCTTTCCTGGTTTCAGAGTTTTTCGCCCATTTCTAACTAATTTTTCCCCATTTCTATCAAATTGAAACCAGTTTCCCCCCCGTTTGCTATGCATTCTTGTTACTTTCTTAAACGTTTTAAGCCACTTTTGGCCATTACTAACCCTTTTTTTATTTCCATTTTCTAAGCCGTTTTAAGCATTTTTTTGTTTCTTTTCCTAACCCATATTTCTCAATTTCTAACCATTTTTAAGTGATTTTTCCACTTTCCTAACCCACTTTTGTCAAGTTCTAACCCCTTTTAATCCATTTTTGGCAGTTTCGATCCTATTTTTGCCACGTTTAAACGCCTTTTAAGCTTTTTTTTTCCGTGCTAATTTTTGCCCAATTCTTTCCTGGTTTCAGAGTTTTTCGCTCATTTCTAACCCATTTTTCCCCATTTCTATCAAATTGAAACCAGTTTCCCCCCCGTTTGCTATGCATTCTTGTTACTTTCTTAAACGTTTTAAGCCACTTTTGGCCATTGCTAACCCTTTTTTTATTTCCATTTTCTAAGCCGTTTTAAGCATTTTTTTGTTTCTTTTCCTAACCCATATTTCTCAATTTCTAACCATTTTTAAGTGATTTTTCCCCTATCCTAACCCATTTTTGTCAAGTTCTAACCCCTTTTAATCCATTTTTGGCAGTTTCTATCCTATTTTTGCCACGTTTCAACCCCTTTTAAGCTTTTTTTTTTCTTTTCTTGCTAATTTTTGCCCAATTCTTTCCTGGTTTCAGAGTTTTTCGCTCATTTCTAACCCATTTTTCCCCATTTCTATCTAATTTAAACCGCTTTTTTCCCCCCGTTTGCTATACATTCTTGTTACTTTCTTAAACGTTTTAAGCCACTTTTGGCCATTACTAACCCTTTTTTTATTTCCATTTTCTAAGCCGTTTTAAGCATTTTTTTGTTTCTTTCCCTAACCCATATTTCTCTATGTCTAACCATTTTTAAGTGATTTTTCCCCTTTCCTAACCAATTTTTGTCAAGTTCTGACCCCTTTTAATCCATTTTTGGCAGTTTCTATCCTATTTTTGCCACGTTTCAACCCCTTGTAAGCTTTTTTTTTCTTTTCTTGCAAATTTTTGCCCAATTCTTTCCTGGTTTCAGAGTTTTTCGCTCATTTCTAACCCATTTTTCCCCATTTCTATCAAATTGAAACCAGTTCCCCCCCCGTTTGCTATGCATTCTTGTTACTTTCTTAAACGTTTTAAGCCACTTTTGGCCATTGCTAACCCTTTTTTTATTTCCATTTTCTAAGTCGTTTTAAGCATTTTTTGGTTTCTTTTCCTAACCCATATTTCTCAATTCCTAACCATTTTTAAGTTATTTTTCCCCTTTCTTAACCCACTTTTGACTAGTTCTAACCACTTTTAATCCATTTTTGGCAGTTTCTACCCTATTTTTGCCACGTTTCATCCCCTTTTAAGCTTTTTTTTTCTTTTCTTGCTAATTTTTGCCCAATTCTTTCCTGGTTTCAGAGTTTTTCCCTCATTTCTAACCCATTTTGCCCCATTTCTATCAAATTTAAACCGCTTTTTTCCCCCCGTTTGCTATGCATTCTTGTTACTTTCTTAAACGTTTTAAGCCACTTTTGGCCATTACTAACCCTTTTTTTATTTCCATTTTCTAAGTCGTTTTAAGCATTTTTTGGTTTCTTTTCCTAACCCATTTTTCTCAATTTCTCAACATTTTTAAGTGATTTTTCCCCTTTCCTAACCCAATTTTGTCAAGTTCTAACCCCTTTTAATCCATTTTTGGCAGTTTCTATCCTATTTTTGCCACGTTTAAACACCTTTTAAGCTTTTTTTTTCCGTGCTAATTTTTGCCCAATTCTTTCCTGGTTTCAGAGTTTTTCGCTCATTTCTAACCCATTTTTCCCCATTTCTATCAAATTGAAACCAGTTTCCCCCCCGTTTGCTATGCATTCTTGTTACTTTCTTAAACGTTTTAAGACACTTTTGGCCATTACTAACCCTTTTTTTATTTCCATTTTCTAAGTCGTTTTAAGCATTTTTTGGTTTCTTTTCCTAACCCATATTTCTCAATTTCTAACCATTTTTAAGTGATTTTTCCCCCTTTCCTAACCCACTTTTGACAAGTTCTAACCCCTTTTACTCATTTTTGGCAGTTTCTATCCTATTTTTGCCACGTTTAAACTCCTTTTCAGCTTTTTTTTTCCTTGCTAATTTTTGCCCAATTCTTTCCTGGTTTCAGAGTTTTTCGCCCATTTCTAACTAATTTTTCCCCATTTCTATCAAATTGAAACCAGTTTCCCCCCCGTTTGCTATGCATTCTTGTTACTTTCTTAAACGTTTTAAGCCACTTTTGGCCATTACTAACCCTTTTTTTATTTCCATTTTCTAAGCCGTTTTAAGCATTTTTTTGTTTCTTTTCCTAACCCATATTTCTCAATTTCTAACCATTTTTAAGTGATTTTTCCACTTTCCTAACCCACTTTTGTCAAGTTCTAACCCCTTTTAATCCATTTTTGGCAGTTTCGATCCTATTTTTGCCACGTTTAAACGCCTTTTAAGCTTTTTTTTTCCGTGCTAATTTTTGCCCAATTCTTTCCTGGTTTCAGAGTTTTTCGCTCATTTCTAACCCATTTTTCCCCATTTCTATCAAATTGAAACCAGTTTCCCCCCCGTTTGCTATGCATTCTTGTTACTTTCTTAAACGTTTTAAGCCACTTTTGGCCATTGCTAACCCTTTTTTTATTTCCATTTTCTAAGCCGTTTTAAGCATTTTTTTGTTTCTTTTCCTAACCCATATTTCTCAATTTCTAAACATTTTTAAGTGATTTTTCCCCTATCCTAACCCATTTTTGTCAAGTTCTAACCCCTTTTAATCCATTTTTGGCAGTTTCTATCCTATTTTTTGCCACGTTTCAACCCCTTTTAAGCTTTTTTTTTCTTTTCTTGCTAATTTTTGCCCAATTCTTTCCTGGTTTCAGAGTTTTTCGCTCATTTCTAACCCATTTTTCCCCATTTCTATCAAATTGAAACCGCTTTTTTCCCCCCGTTTGCTATGCATTCTTGTTACTTTCTTAAAGGTTTTAAGCCACTTTTGGCCATTACTAACCCTTTTTTTATTTCCATTTTCTAAGCCGTTTTAAGCATTTTTTTGTTTCTTTTCCTAACCCATATTTCTCAATTTCTAACCATTTTTAAGTGATTTTTCCCCTTTCCTAACCCAATTTTGTCAAGTTCTAACCCCTTTTAATCCATTTTTGGCAGTTTCTATCCTATTTTTGCCACGTTTAAACACCTTTTAAGCTTTTTTTTTCCTTGCTAATTTTTGCCCAATTCTTTCCTGGTTTCAGAGTTTTTCGCTCATTTCTAACCCATTTTTCCCCATTTCTATCTAATTGAAACCAGTTTCCCCCGGTTTGCTATGCATTCTTGTTACTTTCTTAAAGGTTTAAAGCCACTTTTGGCCATTACTAACCCTTTTTTTATTTCCATTTTCTATGCCGTTTTAAGCATTTTTTCGTTTCTTTTCCTAACCCATATTTCTCAATTTCTAACCATTTTTAAGTTATTTTTCCCCTTTCCTAACCCACTTTTGTCAAGTTCTAACCCCTTTTAATCCATTTTTGGCAGTTTCTATCCTATTTTTGCCACGTTTCAACCCGTTTTAAGCTTTTTTTTTCTTTTCTTGCTAATTTTTGCCCAATTCTTTCCCGGTTTCAGAGTTTTTCGGTCATTTCTAACCCATTTTTCCCCATTTCTATCAAATTTAAACCGCTTTTTTCCCCCCGTTTGCTATGCATTCTTGTTACTTTCCTAAACGTTTTAAGCCACTTTTGGCCATTACTAACCCTTTTTTTATTTCCATTTTCTAAGCCGTTTTAAGCATTTTTTTGTTTCTTTTCCTAACCCATATTTCTCAATTTCTAACCATTTTTAAGTGATTTTTCCCCTTTCCTAACCCAATTTTGTCAAGTTCTAACCCCTTTTAATCCATTTTTGGCAGTTTCTATCCTATTTTTGCCACGTTTAAACACCTTTTAAGCTTTTTTTTTCCTTGCTAATTTTTGCCCAATTCTTTCCTGGTTTCAGAGTTTTTCGCTCATTTCTAACCCATTTTTCCCCATTTCTATCTAATTGAAACCAGTTTCCCCCGGTTTGCTATGCATTCTTGTTACTTTCTTAAAGGTTTAAAGCCACTTTTGGCCATTACTAACCCTTTTTTTATTTCCATTTTCTATGCCGTTTTAAGCATTTTTTCGTTTCTTTTCCTAACCCATATTTCTCAATTTCTAACCATTTTTAAGTTATTTTTCCCCTTTCCTAACCCACTTTTGACAAGTTCTAACCCCTTTTAATCCATTTTTGGCAGTTTCTATCCTATTTTTGCCACGTTTCAACCCCTTGTAAGCTTTTTTTTTCTTTTCTTGCTAATTTTTGCCCAATTCTTTCCCGGTTTCAGAGTTTTTCGCTCATTTCTAACCCATTTTTCCCCATTTCTATCAAATTTAAACCGCTTTTTTCCCCCCGTTTGCTATGCATTCTTGTTACTTTCCTAAACGTTTTAAGCCACTTTTGGCCATTACTAACCCTTTTTTTATTTCCATTTTCTAAGCCGTTTTAAGCATTTTTTTGTTTCTTTTCCTAACCCATATTTCTCAATTTCTAACCATTTTTAAGTGATTTTTCCCCTTTCCTAACCCAATTTTGTCAAGTTCTAACCCCTTTTAATCCATTTTTGGCAGTTTCTATCCTATTTTTGCCACGTTTAAACACCTTTTAAGCTTTTTTTTTCCGTGCTAATTTTTGCCCAATTCTTTCCTGGTTTCAGAGTTTTTCGCTCATTTCTAACCCATTTTTCCCATTTTTCTATCAAATTGAAACCAGTTTCCCCCGGTTTGCTATGCATTCTTGTTACTTTCTTAAACGTTTTAAGCCACTTTTGGCCATTACTAACCCTTTTTTTATTTCCATTTTCTAAGCCGTTTTAAGCATTTTTTTGTTTCTTTTCCTAACCCATATTTCTCAATTTCTAACCATTTTTAAGTGATTTTTCCCCTTTCCTAACCCAATTTTGTCAAGTTCTAACCCCTTTTAATCCATTTTTGGCAGTTTCTATCCTATTTTTGCCACGTTTCAACCCCTTTTAAGCTTTTTTTTTCCGTGCTAATTTTTGCCCAATTCTTTCCTGGTTTCAGAGTTTTTCGCTCATTTCTAACCCATTTTTCCCCATTTCTATCAAATTGAAACCAGTTTCCCCCGGTTTGCTATGCGTTCTTGTTACTTTCTTAAACGTTTTAAGCCACTTTTGGCCATTACTAACCCTTTTTTTATTTCCATTTTCTAAGTCGTTTTAAGCATTTTTTCGTTTCTTTTCCTAACCCAAATTTCTCAATTTCTAACCATTTTTAAGTTGTTTTTCCCCTTTCCTAACCCACTTTTGTCAAGTTCTAACCCCTTTTAATCCATTCTTGGCAGTTTCTATCTTATTTTTGCCACGTTTCAACCCCTTGTAAGCTTTTTTTTTCTTTTCTTGCTAATTTTTGCCCAATTCTTTCCTGGTTTCAGAGTTTTTCCCTCATTTCTAACCCATTTTTCCCCATTTCTATCAAATTGAAACCAGTTTCCCCCCCGTTTGCTATGCATTCTTGTTACTTTCTTAAACGTTTTAAGCCACTTTTGGCCATTACTAACCCTTTTTTTATTTCCATTTTCTAAGTCGTTTTAAGCATTTTTTCGTTTCCTTTCCTAACCCATATTTCTCAATTTCTAACCATTTTTAAGTTATTTTTCCCCTTTCTTAACCCACTTTTGTCAAATTCTAACTTTTAATCCATTCTTGGCAGTTTCTATCCTATTTTTGCCACGTTTCATCCCCTTTTAAGCTTTTTTTTTTCTTTTCTTGCTAATTTTTGCCCAATTCTTTCCTGGTTTCAGAGTTTTTCCCTCATTTCTAACCCATTTTGCCCCATTTCTATCAAATTTAAACTGCTTTTTTCCCCCCGTTTGCTATGCATTCTTGTTACTTTCTTAAACGTTTTAAGCCACTTTTTGCCATTGCTAACCCTTTTTTTATTTCCATTTTCTAAGTCGTTTTAAGCATTTTTTGGTTTCTTTTCCTAACCCATTTTTCTCAATTTCTAACCATTTTTAAGTGATTTTTCCCCTATCCTAACCCATTTTTGTCAAGTTCTAATCCCTTTTAATCCATTTTTGGCAGTTTCTATCCTATTTTTGCCACGTTTAAACACCTTTTAAGCTTTTTTTTTCATTTCTTGCTAATTTTTGCCCAATTCTTTCCTGGTTTCAGAGTTTTTCGCTCATTTCTAACCCATTTTTCCCCATTTCTATCAAATTGAAACCAGTTTCCCCCCCGTTTGCTATGCATTCTTGTTACTTTCTTAAACGTTTTAAGCCACTTTTGGCCATTGCTAACCCTTTTTTTATTTCCATTTTCTAAGTCGTTTTAAGCATTTTTTGGTTTCTTTTCCTAACCCACATTTCTCAATTTCTAACCATTTTTAAGTTATTTTTCCCCCTTCCTAACCCACTTTTGACAAGTTCTAACCCCTTTTAATCCATTTTTGGCAGTTTCTATCCTATTTTTGCCACGTTTCATCCACTTTTAAGCATTTTTTTTCTTTTCTTGCTAATTTTTGCCCAATTCTTTCCTGGTTTCAGAGTTTTTCGCTCATTTCTAAACCATTTTTCCCCATTTCTATCAAATTGAAACCAGTTTCCCCCCCGTTTGCTATGCATTCTTGTTACTTTCTTAAACGTTTTAAGCCACTTTTGGCCATTACTAACCCTTTTTTTATTTCCATTTTCTAAGCCGTTTTAAGCATTTTTTTGTTTCTTTTCCTAACCCATATTTCTCAATTTCTAACCATTTTTAAGTGATTTTTCCCCTATCCTAACCCATTTTTGTCAAGTTCTAACCCCTTTTAATCCATTTTTGGCAGTTTCTATCCTATTTTTGCCACGTTTCAACCACTTTTAAGCTATTTTTTCTTTTCTTGCTAATTTTTGCCCAATTCTTTCCTGGTTTCAGAGTTTTTCGCTCATTTCTAACCCATTTTTCCCCATTTCTATCAAATTTAAACCGCTTTTTTCCCCCCGTTTGCTATGCATTCTTGTTACTTTCTTAAACGTTTTAAGCAACTTTTGGCCATTACTAACCCTTTTTTTATTTCCATTTTCTAATTCGTTTTAAGCATTTTTTCGTTTCTTTTCCTAACCCAAATTTCTCAATTTCTAACCATTTTTAAGTGATTTTTCCCCTTTCCTAACCCACTTTTGTCAAGTTCTAACCCCGTTTAATCCATTTTTGGCAGTTTCTATCTTATTTTTGCCACGTTTCAACCCCTTGTAAGCTCTTTTTTTCTTTTCTTGCTAATTTTTGCCCAATTCTTTCCTGGTTTCAGAGTTTTTCCCTCATTTCTAACCCATTTTGCCACATTTCTATCAAATTTAAACCGCTTTATTCCCCCCGTTTGCTATGCATTCTTGTTACTTTCTAAACATTTTTAAGTGATTTTTCCCCTTTACTAACCCATTTTTGTCAAGTTCTAACCCCTTTTAATCCATTTTTGGCAGTTTCTATCCTATTTTTGCCACGTTTAAACACCTTTTAAGCTTTTTTTGTCTTTTCTTGCTAATTTTTTCCCAATTCTTTCCTGGTTTCAGAGTTTTTCGCTCATTTCTAACCCATTTTTCCCCATTTCTATCAAATTGAAACCAGTTTCCCCCCCGTTTGCTATGCATTCTTGTTACTTTCTTAAACGTTTTAAGCCACTTTTGGCCATTACTAACCCTTTTTTTATTTCCATTTTCTAAGTCGTTTTAAGCATTTATTCGTTTCTTTTCCTAACCCAAATTTCTCAATTTCTAACCATTTTTAAGTTATTTTTCCCCTTTCCTAATCCACTTTTAACAAGTTCTAACCCCTTTTAATCCATTTTTGGCAGTTTCTTCCCTATTTTTGCCACGTTTTATCCTTTTTTAAGCATTTTTTTTTCTCCTTGCTGTTTTTTGCCCAATTCTTTCCTGGTTTCAGAGTTTTTCCTTCATTTCTAACCCATTTTGCCCCATTTCTATCAAATTTAAACCGCTTTTTTCCCCCCGTTTGCTATGCATTCTTGTTACTTTCTTAAACGTTTTAAGCCACTTTTGGCCATTGCTAACCCTTTTTTTATATCCATTTTCTAAGTCGTTTTAAGCATTTTTTGGTTTCTTTTCCTAACCCATATTTCTCAATTTCTAAACATTTTTAAGTGATTTTTCCCCTTTCCTAACCCACTTTTGACGAGTTCTAACCCCTTTTAATCCATTTTTGGCAGTTTCTACCATATTTTTGCCACGTTTCATCCCCTTTTAAGCTTTTTTTTTCTTTTCTTGCTAATTTTTGCCCAATTCTTTCCTGGTTTCAGAGTTTTTCTCTCATTTCTAAACCATTTTGCCCCATTTCTATCAAATTTAAACCGCTTTTTTCCCCCCGTTTGCTATGCATTCTTGTTACTTTCTTAAACGTTTTAAGCCACTTTTGGCCATTGCTAACCCTTTTTTTATTTCCATTTTCTAAGTCGTTTTAAGCATTTTTTGGTTTCTTTTCCTAACCCATATTTCTCAATTTCTAACCATTTTTAATTGATTTTTCCCCTTTCCTAACCCATTTTTGTCAAGTTCTAACCCCTTTTAATCCATTTTTGGCAGTTTCTATCCTATTTTTGCCACGTTTAAACACCTTTTAAGCTTTTTTTTTCCTTGCAAATTTTTGCCCAATTCTTTCCTGGTTTCAGAGTTTTTCGCTCATTTCTAACCCATTTTTCCCCATTTCTATCAAATTGAAACCAATTTCCCCCCTGTTTGCTATGCATTTTTGTTACTTTCTTAAACGTTTTAAGCCACTTTTGGCCATTACTAACCCTTTTTTTATTTCCATTTTCTAAGTCGTTTTAAGCATTTTTTGGTTTCTTTTCCTAAACCAAATTTCTCAATTTCTAACCATTTTTAAGTTATTTTTCCCCTTTCCTAACCCACTTTTGAAAAGTTCTAACCCCTTTTAATCCATTTTTGGCAGTTTCTATCCTATTTTTGCCACGTTTAAACACCTTTTAAGCTTTTTTTTTCTTTTCTTGCTAATTTTTGCCCAATTCTTTCCTGGTTTCAGAGTTTTTCGCTCATTTCTAACCCATTTTTCCCCATTTCTATCAAATTGAAACCAGTTTCCCCCCCGTTTGCTATGCATTCTTGTTACTTTCTTAAACGTTTTAAGCCACTTTTGGCAATTGCTAACCCTTTTTTTATTTCCATTTTCTAAGTCGTTTTAAGCATTTTTTGGTTTCTTTTCCTAACCCACATTTCTCAATTTCTAAACATTTTTAAGTTATTTTTCCCCTTTCCTAACCCACTTTTGACAAGTTCTAACCCCTTTTAATCCATTTTTGGCAGTTTCTATCCTATTTTTGCCACGTTTAAACTCCTTTTAAGCTTTTTTTTTCCTTGCTAATTTTTGCCCAATTCTTTCCTGGTTTCAGAGTTTTTCGCTCATTTCTAACTCATTTTTCCCCATTTCTATCAAATTTAAACCAGTTTCTCCCCCGTTTGCTATGCATTCTTGTTACTTTCTTAAACGTTTTAAGCCACTTTTGGCCATTACTAACCCTTTTTCTATTTCCATTTTCTAAGTCGTTTTAAGCATTTTTTCATTTCTTTTCCTAAACCAAATTTCTGAATTTCTAACCATTTTTAAGTTATTTTTCCCCTTTCCTAACCCAATTTTGTCAAGTTCTAACCCCTTTTAATCCATTTTTGGCAGTTTCTACCCTATTTTTGCCACGTTTAAACACCTTTTAAGCTTTTTTTGTCTTTTCTTGCTAATTTTTGCCCAATTCTTTCCTGGTTTCAGAGTTTTTCGCTCATTTCTAACCCATTTTTCCCCATTTCTATCAAATTTAAACCGCTTTTTTCCCCCCGTTTGCTATGCATTCTTGTTACTTTCTTAAACGTTTTAAGCCACTTTTGGCCATTACTAACCCTTTTTTTATTTCCATTTTCTAAGTCGTTTTAAGCATTTTTTTGTTTCTTTTCCTAACCCACATTTCTCAATTTCTAACCATTTTTAAGTGATTTTTCCCCTTTCCTAACCCAATTTTGTCAAGTTCTAACCCCTTTTAATCCATTTTTGGCAGTTTCTATCCTATTTTTGCCACGTTTCATCCCCTTTTAAGTTTTTTTTTTCTCCTTGCTAATTTTTGCCCAATTCTTTCCTGGTTTCAGAGTTTTTCGCTCATTTCTAACCCATTTCTCCCCATTTCTATCAAATTTAAACCAGATTTTCCCCCCATTTGCTATGCATTCTTGTTACTTTCTTAAACGTTTTAAGCCACTTTTAGCCATTACTAACCCTTTTTTTATTTCCATTTTCTAAGTCGTTTTAAGCATTTTTTGGTTTCTTTTCCTAACCCAAATTTCTCAATTTCTAACCATTTTTAAGTTATTTTTCCCCTTTCCTAACCCATTTTTGTCAAGTTCTAACCTTTTTTAATACATTTTTGGCAGTTTCTATCCTATTTTTGCCACGTTTCAACCCCTTTTAAGCTTTTTTTTTCCTTGCTAATTTTTGCCCAATTCTTTCCTGGTTTCAGAGTTTTTCCCTCATTTCTAACCCATTTTGCCCCATTTCTATCAAATTTAAACCGCTTTTTTCCCCCCGTTTGCTATGCATTCTTGTTACTTTCTTAAACGTTTTAAGCCACTTTTTGCCATTGCTAACCCTTTTTTTATTTCCATTTTCTAAGTCGTTTTAAGCATTTTTTGGTTTCTTTTCCTAACCCATTTTTCTCAATTTCTAAGCATTTTTAAGTGATTTTTCCCCTTTCCTAACCCACTTTTGTCAAGTTCTAACCCCTTTTAATCCATTTTTGGCAGTTTCTATCCTATTTTTGCCACGTTTAAACACCTTTTAAGCTTTTTTTTTCCTTGCAAATTTTTGCCCAATTCTTTCCTGGTTTCAGAGTTTTTCGCTCATTTCTAACCCATTTTTCCCCATTTCTATCAAATTGAAACCAGTTTCCCCCCCGTTTGCTATGCATTCTTGTTACTTTCTTAAACGTTTTAAGCCACTTTTGGCCATTACTAACCCTTTTTCTATTTCCATTTTCTAAGTCGTTTTAAGCATTTTTTCGTTTCTTTTCCTAAACCAAATTTCTCAATTTCTAACCATTTTTAAGTTATTTTTCCCCTTTCCTAACCCACTTTTGACAAGTTCTAACCCCTTTTAATCCATTTTTGGCAGTTTCTACCCTATTTTTGCCACGTTTCATCCCCTTTTAAGCTTTTTTTTTCTTTTCTTGCTAATTTTTGCCCAATTCTTTCCTGGTTTCAGAGTTTTTCGCTCATTTCTAACTCAGTTTTCCCCATTTCTATCAAATTTAAACCAGTTTTTCCCTCGTTTGCTATGCATTCTTGTTACTTTCTTAAACGTTTTAAGCCACTTTTGGCCATTGCTAACCCTTTTTTAATTTCCATTTTCTAAGTCGTTTTAAGCATTTTTTAGTTTCTTTTCCTAAACCATATTTCTCAATTTCTAACCATTTTTAAGTGATTTTTCCCCTTTCCTAACCCAATTTTGTCAAGTTCTAACCCCTTTTAATCCATTTTTGGCAGTTTCTACCCTATTTTTGCCACGTTTAAACACCTTTTAAGCTTTTTTTTTCTTTTCTTGCTAATTTTTGCCCAATTCTTTCCTGGTTTCAGAGTTTTTCCCTCATTTCTAACCCATTTTTCCCCATTTCTATCAAATTTAAACCGCTTTTTTCCCCCCGTTTGCTATGCATTCTTGTTACTTTCTTAAACGTTTTAAGCCACTTTTTGCCATTGCTAACCCTTTTTTTATTTCCATTTTCTAAGTCGTTTTAAGCATTTTTTGATTTCTTTTCCTAACCCAATTTTCTCAATTTCTAACCATTTTTAAGTGATTTTTCCCCTTTCCTAACCCACTTTTGACAAGTTCTAACCCCTTTTAATCCATTTTTGGCAGTTTCTACCCTATTTTTGCCACGTTTCATCCCCTTTTAAGCTTTTTTTTTCTTTTCTTGCTAATTTTTGCCCAATTCTTTCCTGGTTTCAGAGTTTTTCGCACATTTCTAACCCATTTTGCCGCATTTCTATCAAATTGAAACCGCTTTTTTCCCCCCGTTTGCTATGCATTCTTGTTACTTTCTTAAACGTTTTAAGCCACTTTTGGCCATTGCTAACCCTTTTTTTATTTCCATTTTCTAAGTCGTTTTAAGCATTTTTTGGTTTCTTTTCCTAACCCATATTTCTCAATTTCTAACCATTTTTAAGTGATTTTTCCCCTTTCCTAACCCACTTTTGTCAAGTTCTAACCCCTTTTAATCCATTTTTGGCAGTTTCTATCCTATATTTGCCACGTTTCAACCCATTTTAAACTTTTTTTTCTTTCCTTGCTAATTTTTGCCCAATTCTTTCCTGGTATCAGAGTTTTTCGCTCATTTCTAACCCATTTTTCCCCATTTCTATCAAATTGAAACCAGTTTCCCCCCCGTTTGCTATGCATTTTTGTTACTTTCTTAAACGTTTTAAGCCACTTTTGGCCATTACTAACCCTTTTTTTATTTCCATTTTCTAACTCGTTTAAACATTTTTTGGTTTCTTTTCCTAAACCATATTTCTCAATTTCTAAACATTTTTAAGTGATTTTTCCCCTTTCCTAACCCATTTTTGTCAAGTTCTAACCCCTTTTAATCCATTTTTGGCAGTTTCTATCCTATTTTTGCCACGTTTAAACACCTTTTAAGCTTTTTTTTTCCTTGCTAATTTTTGCCCAATTCTTTCCTGGTTTCAGAGTTTTTCGCTCATTTCTAACCCATTTTTCCCCATTTCTATCAAATTGAAAACAGTTTCCCCCGGTTTGCTATGCATTCTTGTTACTTTCTTAAACGTTTTAAGCCACTTTTGGCCATTACTAACCCTTTTTTTATTTCCATTTTCTAAGTCGTTTTAAGCATTTTTTCGTTTCTTTTCCTAACCCAAATTTCTCAATTTCTAACTATTTTTAAGTTATTTTTCCCCTTTCCTAACCCACTTTTGTCAAGTTCTAACCCCTTTTAATCCATTCTTGGCAGTTTCTATCTTATTTTTGCCACGTTTCAACCCCTTGTAAGCTTTTTTTTTCTTTTCTTGCTAATTTTTGCCCAATTCTTTCCTGGTTTCAGAGTTTTTCCCTCATTTCTAACCCATTTTGCCACATTTCTATCAAATTTAAACCGCTTTTTTCCCCCCGTTTGCTATGCATTCTTGTTACTTTCTAAACATTTTTAAGTGATTTTTCCCCTTTCCTAACCCATTTTTGTCAAGTTCTAACCCCTTTTAATCCGTTTTTGGCAGCTTCTATCCTATTTTTGCCACGTTTCAACCCCTTTTAAGCTTTTTTTGTCTTTTCTTGCTAATTTTTGCCCAATTCTTTCCCGGTTTCAGAGTTTTTCGCTCATTTCTAACCCATTTTTCCCCATTTCTTTCAAATTGAAACCAGTTTCCCCCCCGGTTGCTATGCATTCTTGTTACTTTCTTAAAAGTTTTTAGCCACTTTTGGCCATTGCTAACCCTTTTTTTATTTCCATTTTCTAAGTCGTTTTAAGCATTTTTTGGTTTCTTTTCCTAACCCAAATTTCTCGATTTCTAACCATTTTTAAGTGATTTTTCCCCTTTCCTAACCCACTTTTGACAAGTTCTAACCCCTTTTAATCCATTTTTGGCAGTTTCTACCCTATTTTCCACGTTTCAACCCCTTTTAAGCTTTTTTTTTCTTTTCTTGCTAATTTTTGCCCAATTCTTTCCTGGTTTCAGAGTTTTTCGCTCATTTCTAACCCATTTTTCCCCATTACTATCAAATCTAAACCGCTTTTTTCCCCCCGTTTGCTATGCATTCTTGTTACTTTCTTAAACGTTTTAAGCCACTTTTGGCCATTACTAACCCTTTTTTTATTTCCATTTTCTAAGCCGTTTTAAGCATTTTTTTGTTTCTTTTCCTAACCCATATTTCTCAATTTCTAACCATTTTTAAGTGATTTTTCCCCTTTCCTAACCCAATTTTGTCAAGTTCTAACCCCTTTTAATCCATTTTTGGCAGTTTCTATCCTATTTTTGACACTTTTCATCCCCTTTTATTCTTTTTTTTTCTTTTCTTGCTAATTTTTGCCCAATTCTTTCCTGGTTTCAGAGTTTTTCCCTCATTTCTAACCCATTTTTCCCCATTTCTATCAAATTTAAACCGCTTTTTTCCCCCCGTTTGCTATGCATTCTTGTTACTTTCTTAAACGTTTTAAGCCACTTTTTGCCATTGCTAACACTTTTTTTATTTCCATTTTCTAAGTCGTTTTAAGCATTTTTTGGTTTCTTTTCCTAACCCATTTTTCTCAATTTCTAACCATTTTTAAGTGATTTTTCCCTTTTCCTAACCCACTTTTGACAAGTTCTAACCCCTTTTAATCCATTTTTGGCAGTTTCTATCCTATTTTTGCCACGTTTAAACACCTTTTAAGCTTTTTTTTTCCTTGCTAATTTTTGCCCAATTCTTTCCTGGTTTCAGAGTTTTTCGCTCATTTCTAACCCATTTTTCCCCATTTCTATCAAATTGAAACCAGTTTCCCCCCCGTTTGCTATGCATTCTTGTTACTTTCTTAAACGTTTTATCCCACTTTTGCCCATTACTAACCCTTTTTTATTTCCATTTTCTAAGCCGTTTTAAGCATTTTTTAGTTTCTTTTCCTAACCCATATTTCTCAATTTCTAACCATTTTTAAGTGATTTTTCCCCTATCCTAACCCATTTTTGTCAAGTTCTAACCCCTTTTAATCCATTTTTGGCAGTTTCTATCCTATTTTTGCCACGTTTCAACCCCTTTTAAGCTTTTTTTTTCTTTTCTTGCTAATTTTTGCCCAATTCTTTCCTGGTTTCAGAGTTTTTCGCTCATTTCTAACCCATTTTTCCCCATTTCTATCAAATTTAAACCGCTTTTTTCCCCCCGTTTGCTATGCATTCTTGTTACTTTCTTAAACGTTTTAAGCCACTTTTGGCCATTACTAACCGTTTTTTTATTTCCATTTTCTAAGCCGTTTTAAGCATTTTTTTGTTTCTTTTCCTAACCCATATTTCTCAATTTCTAACCATTTTTAAGTGATTTTTCCCCTTTCTTAACCCAATTTTGTCAAGTTCTAACCCCTTTTAATCCATTTTTGGCAGTTTCTATCCTATTTTTGCCACGTTTAAACACCTTTTAAGCTTTTTTTTTCCTTGCTAATTTTTGCCCAATTCTTTCCTGGTTTCAGAGTTTTTCGCTCATTTCTAACCCATTTTTCCCCATTTCTATCAAATTGAAAACAGTTTCCCCCGGTTTGCTATGCATTCTTGTTACTTTCTTAAACGTTTTAAGCCACTTTTGGCCATTACTAACCCTTTTTTTATTT
The DNA here is from genome assembly GCF_033815535.1 of Pezoporus flaviventris. NCBI lineage: Eukaryota > Metazoa > Chordata > Aves > Psittaciformes > Psittacidae > Pezoporus > Pezoporus flaviventris. The sequence goes on along the minus strand of NW_026893402.1, from coordinate 25,029 downwards.
CCATTTTCTAAGTCGTTTTAAGCATTTTTTCGTTTCTTTTCCTAACCCAAATTTCTCAATTTCTAACTATTTTTAAGTTATTTTTCCCCTTTCCTAACCCACTTTTGTCAAGTTCTAACCCCTTTTAATCCATTCTTGGCAGTTTCTATCTTATTTTTGCCACGTTTCAACCCCTTGTAAGCTTTTTTTTTCTTTTCTTGCTAATTTTTGCCCAATTCTTTCCTGGTTTCAGAGTTTTTCCCTCATTTCTAACCCATTTTGCCACATTTCTATCAAATTTAAACCGCTTTTTTCCCCCCGTTTGCTATGCATTCTTGTTACTTTCTAAACATTTTTAAGTGATTTTTCCCCTTTCCTAACCCATTTTTGTCAAGTTCTAACCCCTTTTAATCCATTTTTGGCAGTTTCTATCCTATTTTTGCCACGTTTAAACACCTTTTAAGCTTTTTTTGTCTTTTCTTGCTAATTTTTGCCCAATTCTTTCCTGGTTTCAGAGTTTTTCGCTCATTTCTAACCCATTTTTCCCCATTTCTATCAAATTGAAACCAGTTTCCCCCCCGTTTGCTATGCATTCTTGTTACTTTCTTAAACGTTTTAAGCCACTTTTGGCCATTACTAACCCTTTTTTTATTTCCATTTTCTAAGTCGTTTTAAGCATTTTTTGGTTTCTTTTCCTAACCCATATTTCTCAATTTCTAACCATTTTTAAGTGATTTTTCCCCTTTCCTAACCCACTTTTGACAAGTTCTAACCCCTTTTAATCCATTTTTGGCAGTTTCTATCCTATTTTTGCCACGTTTAAACACCTTTTAAGTTTTTTTTTTCCTTGCTAATTTTTGCCCAATTCTTTCCTGGTTTCAGAGTTTTTCGCTCATTTCTAACTCATTTTTCCCCATTTCTATCGAATTTAAACCAGTTTTTCCCTCGTTTGCTATGCATTCTTGTTACTTTCTTAAACGTTTTAAGCAACTTTTGGCCATTACTAACCCTTTTTTTATTTCCATTTTCTAAGTCGTTTTAAGCATTTTTTCGTTTCTTTTCCTAACCCAAATTTCTCAATTTCTAACCATTTTTAAGTGATTTTTCCCCTTTCCTAATCCACTTTTGACAAGTTCTAACCCCTTTTAATCCATTTTTGGCAGTTTCTTCCCTATTTTTGCCACGTTTCATCCTTTTTTAAGCATTTTTTTTTCTCCTTGCTGTTTTTTGCCCAATTCTTTCCTGGTTTCAGAGTTTTTCCTTCATTTCTAACCCATTTTCCCCATTTCTATCAAATTTAAACCGCTCTTTTCCCCCCGTTTGCTATGCATTCTTGTTACTTTCTTAAACGTTTTAAGCCACTTTTGGCCATTGCTAACCCTTTTTTTATTTCCATTTTCTAAGTCGTTTTAAGCATTTTTTGGTTTCTTTTCCTAACCCATATTTCTCAATTTCTCAACATTTTTAAGTTATTTTTCCCCTTTCCTAACCCACTTTTGACAAGTTCTAACCCCTTTTAATCCATTTTTGGCAGTTTCTACCCTATTTTTGCCACGTTTCATCCCCTTTTAAGCTTTTTTTTTCTTTTCTTGCTAATTTTTGCCCAATTCTTTCCTGGTTTCAGAGTTTTTCGCACATTTCTAACCCATTTTGCCGCATTTCTATCAAATTGAAACCGCTTTTTTTCCCCCGTTTGCTATGCATTCTTGTTACTTTCTTAAACGTTTTAAGCCACTTTTGGCCATTGCTAACCCTTTTTTTATTTCCATTTTCTAAGTCGTTTTAAGCATTTTTTGGTTTCTTTTCCTAACCCATATTTCTCAATTTCTAACCATTTTTAAGTGATTTTTCCACTTTCCTAACCCACTTTTGTCAAGTTCTAACCCCTTTTAATCCATTTTTGGCAGTTTCTATCCTATTTTTGCCACGTTTCAACCCATTTTAAACTTTTTTTTCTTTCCTTGCTAATTTTTGCCCAATTCTTTCCTGGTTTCAGAGTTTTTCGCTCATTTCTAACCCATTTTTCCCCATTTCTATCAAATTGAAACCAGTTTCCCCCCCGTTTGCTATGCATTTTTGTTACTTTCTTAAACGTTTTAAGCCACTTTTGGCCATTACTAACCCTTTTTTTATTTCCATTTTCTAACTCGTTTAAACATTTTTTGGTTTCTTTTCCTAAACCATATTTCTCAATTTCTAAACATTTTTAAGTGATTTTTCCCCTATCCTAACCCATTTTTGTCAAGTTCTAACCCCTTTTAATCCATTTTTGGCAGTTTCTATCCTATTTTTGCCACGTTTAAACACCTTTTAATCTTTTTTTTTCTTTTCTTGCTAATTTTTGCCCAATTCTTTCCTGGTTTCAGAGTTTTTCGCTCATTTCTAACCCATTTTTCCCCATTTCTATCAAATTTAAACCGCTTTTTTCCCCCCGTTTGCTATGCATTCTTGTTACTTTCTTAAACGTTTTAAGCCACTTTTGGCCATTACTAACCCTTTTTTTATTTCCATTTTCTAAGTCGTTTTAAGCATTTTTTCGTTTCTTTTCCTAACCCAAATTTCTCAATTTCTAACTATTTTTAAGTTATTTTTCCCCTTTCCTAACCCACTTTTGTCAAGTTCTAACCCCTTTTAATCCATTCTTGGCAGTTTCTATCTTATTTTTGCCACGTTTCAACCCCTTGTAAGCTTTTTTTTTCTTTTGTTGCTAATTTTTGCCCAATTCTTTCCTGGTTTCAGAGTTTTTCCCTCATTTCTAACCCATTTTGCCACATTTCTATCAAATTTAAACCGCTTTTTTCCCCCCGTTTGCTATGCATTCTTGTTACTTTCTAAACATTTTTAAGTGATTTTTCCCCTTTCCTAACCCATTTTTGTCAAGTTCTAACCCCTTTTAATCCGTTTTTGGCAGCTTCTATCCTATTTTTGCCACGTTTCAACCCCTTTTAAGCTTTTTTTGTCTTTTCTTGCTAATTTTTGCCCAATTCTTTCCCGGTTTCAGAGTTTTTCGCTCATTTCTAACCCATTTTTCCCCATTTCTTTCAAATTGAAACCAGTTTCCCCCCCGGTTGCTATGCATTCTTGTTACTTTCTTAAACGTTTTAAGCCACTTTTGGCCATTACTAACCCTTTTTTTATTTCCATTTTCTAAGTCGTTTTAAGCATTTTTTAGTTTCTTTTCCTAACCCATATTTCTCAATTTCTAACCATTTTTAAGTGATTTTTCCCCTTTCCTAACCCAATTTTGTCAAGTTCTAACCCCTTTTAATCCATTTTTGGCAGTTTCTACCTTATTTTTGCCACGTTTAAACACCTTTTAAGCTTTTTTTTCTTTTCTTGCTAATTTTTGCCCAATTCTTTCCTGGTTTCAGAGTTTTTCCCTCATTTCTAACCCATTTTGCCACATTTCTATCAAATTTAAACCGCTTTTTTCCCCCCGTTTGCTATGCATTCTTGTTACTTTCTAAACATTTTTAAGTGATTTTTCCCCTTTCCTAACCCATTTTTGTCAAGTTCTAACCCCTTTTAATCCGTTTTTGGCAGCTTCTATCCTATTTTTGCCACGTTTCAACCCCTTTTAAGCTTTTTTTGTCTTTTCTTGCTAATTTTTGCCCAATTCTTTCCCGGTTTCAGAGTTTTTCGCTCATTTCTAACCCATTTTTCCCCATTTCTTTCAAATTGAAACCAGTTTCCCCCCCGGTTGCTATGCATTCTTGTTACTTTCTTAAACGTTTTAAGCCACTTTTGGCCATTACTAACCCTTTTTTTATTTCCATTTTCTAAGTCGTTTTAAGCATTTTTTGGTTTCTTTTCCTAACCCATATTTCTCAATTTCTAACCATTTTTAAGTGATTTTTCCCCTTTCCTAACCCACTTTTGACAAGTTCTAACCCCTTTTAATCCATTTTTGGCAGTTTCTATCCTATTTTTGCCACGTTTAAACACCTTTTAAGTTTTTTTTTTCCTTGCTAATTTTTGCCCAATTCTTTCCTGGTTTCAGAGTTTTTCGCTCATTTCTAACCCATTTTTCCCCATTTCTATCAAATTGAAACCAGTTTTTCCCCCGTTTGCTATGCATTCTTGTTACTTTCTTAAACGTTTTAAGCCACTTTTGGCCATTACTAACCCTTTTTTTATTTCCATTTTCTAAGTCGTTTTAAGCATTTTTTGGTTTCTTTTCCTAACTTATGTTTCTCAACTTCTGAACATTTTTAAGTGATTTTTCCCCTTTCCTAACCCATTTTTGTCGAGTTCTAATCCCTTTTAATCCAGTTTTGGCAGTTTCTATCCTATTTTTGCCACGTTTAAACACCTTTTAAGCTTTTTTTTTCCTTGCTAATTTTTGCCCAATTCTTTCCTGGTGTCGTGGTTTAAACCCAGTCAGGTAACTTGTTCACTCACTCCTAGTGAGTGGTGCCGAGCTGACAACAATCAAGGTCCGTGTCCGTCTCCCCCCCCCCCCCGCACCGGGGCTCTCCCCTTCCCCGCTCCCAGAGGAACGGGGAGGAGGATCGAGAGAGTGCAACTCCTACGGGTTGAGACAAGAACAGTCCAGCAACAAATCACCACCGCTACTATCAGCTAAAACAATGATAAGGGAAAATAACAAGGGAAGAGAATACGATACCACCGGCCAAGAAAACGAGTTCCACCCGGAAGCTCCTCTCCTTCCGGGTAACTCCCAGTTACCCCCCACCCCGGGCATGACGTGCTGTGGTATGGAATACCTCCCCGGCTAGCCCGGGTCAGGCGCCCCGTCTCTGCCTCCTCACAGCTTCCCCTCCTCCCTGGCAGAGCATGAGCCTCACAGAGTCCTTGGTCAGGGTAAACATCACTTAGCAACAACCGAAAACATCGGCTTCACCAACGCTGCTCTCAAACTAGAAGTCAAAACACAGCACTGCACCAGTTAACACAAAGGAAAAAACATGACTGCTACTGCTGAACCCAGGACATTATCCACCCCTTATTCCATACCATTCACGTCGTGCTCAGATCCCACATTTTCAATACACCATCGCTCTCCCACATATATACATCCATATACATACAGACCAAGATGAAAAAAATCATTTTCTTAGTGCATGGACCAATCCCTATAATGCTGCCGAGTCCATTCGGTCCATGATGTTCCAAGTTCATTCTCTGTTGGGATGATGGCTGGAGGGAAATCAGGGCCAGTCGCTGGTGACCTGGAGACATCTAGTTGATGGGCTATAAAAGCATTACACAGCAGGCAACAGTATACAATTGAGTTCACTGGCTGTTTTCCCCTAAAATCAAATCCCCTTGAGGTATACATCGGACTTCCCCATCTTCCCGCATTACCCACCAAGTATATCCAGGTCCCTGAGCAAAAGCAATCCCACGAGTGGGTTTGCCTTTACCTGAAGCAGGAATAACCCAGACTGTCTTCCCCAGCAAATTCTTCATATGCACCACAGGAACTTTGTCCCCCTCTACAATATGTAAAAGTTCTGACTGGGCTGGGCCGGCCCTGTTGGCAGATCCTCTGGTGTTGACCAACCAGGTGGCCTTTGGTAAATGTGTATCCCAATGCTTGAAAGTTCCCCCACCCATCGCTCTCAGTGTAGTTTTTAACAGCCCATTGTACCGTTCGATTTTCCCAGAGGCTGGTGCATGGTAGGGGATGTGATATACCCACTCAATGCCATGCTCTTTGGCCCAAATATCTATAAGGTTATTCCGGAAATGAGTCCCATTGTCTGATTCAATTCTCTCTGGGGTGCCGTGTCGCCACAAAATCTGTTTCTCAAGGCCCAGGATAGTGTTCCGGGCAGTGGCATGGGGCACAGCGTATGTTTCCAGCCACCCGGTGGTTGCTTCCACCATGGTAAGCACATGGCGCTTGCCTTGGCGGGTTGGTGGCAGTGTGATATAGTCAATCTGCCACGCCTCCCCATATTTATACTTCAACCATCGTCCTCCATACCAAAGAGGCTTTAACCGCTTGGCTTGTTTAATTGCAGCACATGTTTCACACTCATGAATAACCTGGGCAATAGTGTCCATTGTTAAGTCCACCCCTCGGTCACGGGCCCATCTGTATGTTGCATCTCTGCCCTGATGGCCTGAAGTGTCATGGGCCCACCGGGCCAGAAATAATTCACCTTTATGTTGCCAATCTAAGTCCATCTGAGCCACTTCAATCTTAGCCGCTTTATCCACTTGTTGGTTGTTCTGGTGTTCCTCAGTGGCCCGACTCTTGGGTACATGGGCATCTACATGACGTACCTTCACCACCAGGTTCTGCACCTGGGCAGCAATATCTTTCCACAGTGCAGCAGCCCAGATGGGTTTACCTCTGCGTTGCCAGTTGTTCTGCTTCCATTGCTTCAACCACCCCCACAGGGCATTTGCCACCATCCATGAGTCAGTATAGAGATAAAGTACTGGCCACTTTTCTCGTTCAGCAATGTCCAGGGCCAGCTGGATGGCTTTCACCTCGGCAAATTGACTCGATTCACCCTCTCCTTCAGCAGTTTCTGCAACTTGTCGTCCAGGACTCCATACAGCTGCCTTCCATCTCCGATGCTTTCCCACAATACGGCAAGAGCCATCAGTAAACAAGGCATACTGCTTTTCACTTTCTGACAGTTTATTATATGGTGGGGCCTCTTCAGCACGCACCACCTCCTCCTCTGGTGACATTCCGAAATCTTTGCCCTCTGGCCAGTCCATGATGACTTCTAGAATGCCTGGACGACTGGGATTTCCTATTCGAGTTCGTTGTGTAATTAGTGCAGCCCATTTAAGTGTTTTACTAATTCTTCTGGATTTTGCAGTTGTTCGGTAGTGAAATTCCAAAATACTGGAGGGGCCCACTGACCTAGATACTTGCCCATACTATCCCACACACCCTGCCACTCATGGCTGTCCAGCCTCTGGGAAAATCTCTCGGTCCTCCTACATCGTCGTTTGACCCCAGACAAGACCCAAACCTGAATCTGCTTAACTCTTGAAATCAGTAGTGGGCAAAACACACTCTGTATGCGTGTTAGCATGGTGATTCCCATCACCATCAGTAAACAAGTCTCAACAGCATTAAAAGGCCATTTAAAAAATTCAAAACTCTCAAATGTAAATGGTCTGGGGGGACGACTAGGAGGGTAAAAGGATGTCTCCTTCACAGGTTGAGCACCTGAGAAGGAGAAAAAAAAGATGTGTAATTGCTAAGCACCTCCATCATATACCTCCCAAAGTATAAAGGTGGTGACCACACTGGGAACATAAACCAGATCAGTTTCATGATCAATGATTCTATTGTATTACAAGTCATTACCATAAAGTACAATGGGATAAAAACCTTAGCCCAAGCCCCACACTTGAAAAACACTAATACAGCCAATACCGGATGGACGTAAGATATGGTATACTGAAACTGTGAGATCAAGAGGAAAAACCTTGAGAGCCAATAAATCAGCATTGTGACGAGTGACTATCAATCCAGTCAGATCTGTTCTTATCTCAACCCCTCGTGCCCCACGTTGGGCGCCAAAAAGAACTGTCGTGGTTTAAACCCAGTCAGGTAACTTGTTCACTCACTCCCAGTGAGTGGTGCCGAGCTGACAACAATCAAGGTCCGTGTCCGTCTCCCCCCCCCCTCCCTGCACCGGGGCTCTCCCCTTCCCCGCTCCCGGAGGAACGGGGAGGAGGATCGAGAGAGTGCAACTCCTACGGGTTGAGACAAGAACAGTCCAGCAACAAATCACCACCGCTACTATCAGCTAAAACAATGATAAGGGAAAATAACAAGGGAAGAGAATACGATACCACCGGCCAAGAAAACGAGTTCCACCCGGAAGCTCCTCTCCTTCCGGGTAACTCCCAGTTACCCCCCACCCCGGGCATGACGTGCTGTGGTATGGAATACCTCCCCGGCTAGCCCGGGTCAGGCGCCCCGTCTCTGCCTCCTCACAGCTTCCCCTCCTCCCTGGCAGAGCATGAGCCTCACAGAGTCCTTGGTCAGGGTAAACATCACTTAGCAACAACCGAAAACATCGGCTTCACCAACGCTGCTCTCAAACTAGAAGTCAAAACACAGCACTGCACCAGTTAACACAAAGGAAAAAACATGACTGCTACTGCTGAACCCAGGACACCTGGTTTCAGAGTTTTTCGCTCATTTCTATCCCATTTTTCCCCATTTCTATCAAATTGAAACCAGTTTCCCCCCCGTTTGCTATGCATTCTTGTTACTTTCTTAAACGTTTTAAGCCACTTTTGGCCATTACTAACCCTTTTTTTATTTCCATTTTCTAAGCCGTTTTAAGCATTTTTTTGTTTCTTTTCCTAACCCATATTTCTCAATTTCTAACCATTTTTAAGTGATTTTTCCCCTTTCCTAACCCATTTTTGACAAGTTCTAACCCCTTTTAATCCATTTTTGGCAGTTTCTATCCTATTTTTGCCACGTTTAAACACCTTTTAAGCTTTTTTTTTCTTTTCTTGCTAATTTTTGCCCAATTCTTTCCTGGTTTCAGTGTTTTTCGCTCATTTCTAAACCATTTTTCCCCATTTCTATCAAATTTAAACCGCTTTTTTCCCCCCGTTTGCTATACATTCTTGTTACTTTCTTAAACGTTTTAAGCCACTTTTGGCCATTACTAACCCTTTTTTTATTTCCATTTTCTAAGCCGTTTTAAGCATTTTTTTGTTTCTTTTCCTAACCCATATTTCTCAATGTCTAACCATTTTTAAGTGATTTTTCCCCTTTCCTAACCCATTTTTGTCAAGTTCTAACCCCTTTTAATCCATTTTTGGCAGTTTCTACCCTATTTTTGCCACGTTTCAACCCCTTTTAAGCTTTTTTTTTCTTTTCTTGCTAATTTTTGCCCAATTCTTTCCTGGTTTCAGAGTTTTTCCCTAATTTCTAACCCATTTTGCCCCATTTCTATCAAATTTAAACCGCTTTTTTCCCCCCGTTTGCTATGCATTCTTGTTACTTTCTTAAACGTTTTAAGCCACTTTTTGCCATTGCTAACCCTTTTTTTATCTCCATTTTCTAAGTCGTTTTAAGCATTTTTTGGTTTCTTTTCCTAACCCATTTTTCTCAATTTCTAACCATTTTTAAGTGATTTTTCCCCTTTCCTAACCCACTTTTGACAAGTTCTAACCCCTTTTAATCCATTTTTGGCAGTTTCTATCCTATTTTTGCCACGTTTAAACACCTTTCAAGCTTTTTTTTTCCTTGCAAATTTTTGCCCAATTCTTTCCTGGTTTCAGAGTTTTTCGCTCATTTCTAACCCATTTTTCCCCATTTCTATCAAATTGAAACCAGTTTTTCCCCCTTTTGCTATGCATTCTTGTTACTTTCTTAAACGTTTTAAGCCACTTTTGGCCATTACTAACCCTTTTTTTATTTCCATTTTCTAAGTCGTTTTAAGCATTTTTTGGTTTCTTTTCCTAACCCAAATTTCTCAATTTCTAACCATTTTTAAGTTATTTTTCCCCTATCCTAACCCATTTTTGTCAAGTTCTAACCCCTTTTAATCCATTTTTGGCAGTTTCTACCCTATTTTTGCCACGTTTCATCCCCTTTTAAGCTTTTTTTTTCTTTTCTTGCTAATTTTTGCCCAATTCTTTCCTGGTTTCAGAGTTTTTCGCTCATTTCTAACTCATTTTTCCCCATTTCTATCAAATTTAAACCAGTTTTTCCCTCGTTTGCTATGCATTCTTGTTACTTTCTTAAACGTTTTAAGCCACTTTTGGCCATTACTAACCCTTTTTTTATTTCCATTTTCTAAGCCGTTTTAAGCATTTTTTTGTTTCTTTTCCTAACCCATATTTCTCAATTTCTAACCATTTTTAAGTGATTTTTCCCCTTTCCTAACCCAATTTTGTCAAGTTCTAACCCCTTTTAATCCATTTTTGGCAGTTTCTATCCTATTTTTGCCACGTTTAAACACCTTTTAAGCTTTTTTTTTCCTTGCTAATTTTTGCCATATTCTTTCCTGGTTTCAGAGTTTTTCGCTCATTTCTAACCCATTTTTCCCCATTTCTATCAAATTTAAACCGCTTTTTCCCCCCCGTTTGCTATACATTCTTGTTACTTTCTTAAACGTTTTAAGCCACTTTTGGCCATTACTAACCCTTTTTTTATTTCCATTTTCTAAGTCGTTTTAAGCATTTTTTCGTTTCCTTTCCTAACCCATATTTCTCAATTTCTAACCATTTTTAAGTTATTTTTCCCCTTTCCTAACCCACTTTTGTCAAGTTCGAACCACTTTTAATCCATTCTTGGCAGTTTCTATCCTATTTTTGCCACGTTTCAACCTCTTGTAAGCTTTTTTTTTTCTTTTCTTGCTAATTTTTGCCCAATTCTTTCCTGGTTTCAGAGTTTTTCCCTCATTTCTATCCCATTTTTTCCCATTTCTATCAAATTGAAACCAGTTTTTCCCCCGTTTGATATGCATTCTTGTTACTTTCTTAAACGTTTTAAGCCACTTTTGGCCATTACTAACCCTTTTTTTATTTCCATTTTCTAAGTCGTTTTAAGCATTTTTTGGTTTCTTTTCCTAACCTATATTTCTCAATTTCTAAACATTTTTAAGTGATTTTTCCCCTTTCCTAACCCATTTTTTTCAAGTTCTAATCCCTTTTAATCCATTTTTGGCAGTTTCTACCCAATTTTTGCCACGTTTAAACACCTTTTAAGCTTTTTTTTTCCTTGCTAATTTTTGCCCAATTCTTTCCTGGTTTCAGAGTTTTTCGCTCATTTCTAACCCATTTTTCCCCATTTCTATCAAATTGAAACCAGTTTCCCCCCCGTTTGCTATGCATTCTTGTTACTTTCTTAAACGTTTTAAGCCACTTTTGGCCATTGCTAACCCTTTTCTTATTTCCATTTTCTAAGTCGTTTTAAGCATTTTTTGGTTTCTTTTCCTAACCCACATTTCTCAATTTCTAACCATTTTCAAGTTATTTTTCCCCTTTCCTAACCCACTTTTGACAAGTTCTAACCCCTTTTAATCCATTTTTGGCAGTTTCTATCCTATTTTTGCCACGTTTAAACACCTTTTATGCTTTTTTTTTCCTTGCTAATTTTTGCCCAATTCTTTCCTGGTTTCAGAGTTTTTCGCTCATTTCTAACCCATTTTTCCCCATTTCTATCAAATTGAAACCAGTTTCCCCCCCGTTTGCTATGCATTCTTGTTACTTTCTTAAACGTTTTAAGCCACTTTTGGCCATTACTAACCCTTTTTTTATTTCCATTTTCTAAGCCGTTTTAAGCATTTTTTTGTTTCTTTTCCTAACCCATATTTCTCAATTTCTAACCATTTTTAAGTGAGTTTTCCCCTATCCTAACCCATTTTTGTCAAGTTCTAACCCCTTTTAATCCATTTTTGGCAGTTTCTACCCTATTTTTGCCACGTTTCATCCCCTTTTAAGCTTTTTTTTTTCTTTTCTTGCTAATTTTTGCCCAATTCTTTCCTGGTTTCAGAGTTTTTCGCTCATTTCTAACTCATTTTTCCCCATTTCTATCAAATTTAAACCAGTTTTTCCCTCGTTTGCTATGCATTCTTGTTACTTTCTTAAACGTTTTAAGCCACTTTTGGCCATTACTAACCCTTTTTTTATTTCCATTTTCTAAGTCGTTTTAAGCATTTTTTTGTTTCTTTTCCTAACCCATATTTCTCAATTTCTAACCATTTTTAAGTTATTTTTCCCCTTTCCTAACCCACTTTTGTCAAGTTCTAACCCCTTTTAATCCATTCTTGGCAGTTTCTATCTTATTTTTGCCACGTTTCAACCCCTTGTAAGCTTTTTTTTTCTTTTCTTGCTAATTTTTGCCCAATTCTTTCCTGGTTTCAGAGTTTTTCCCTCATTTCTAACCCATTTTGCCACATTTCTATCAAATTTAAATCGCTTTTTTCCCCCCGTTTGCTATGCCTTTTTGTTACTTTCTTAAACGTTTTAAGCCACTTTTGGCCATTACTAACCCTTTTTTTATTTCCATTTTCTAAGTCTTTTTAAGCATTTTTTGGTTTCTTTTCCTAACCCATATTTCTCAATTTCTAACCATTTTTAAGTTATTTTTCCCCTTTCCTAACCCACTTTTGACAAGTTCTAACCCCTTTTAATCCATTTTTGGCAGTTTCTATCCTATTTTTACCACGTTTAAACACCTTTTAAGCTTTTTTTTCCTTGCAAATTTTTGCCCAATTCTTTCCTGGTTTCAGAGTTTTTCGCTCATTTCTAACCCATTTTTCCCCATTTCTATCAAATTTAAACCGCTTTTTCCCCCCCATTTGCTATACATTCTTGTTACTTTCTTAAACGTTTTAAGCCACTTTTGGCCATTACTAACCCTTTTTTTATTTCCATTTTCTAAGTCGTTTTAAGCATTTTCTCGTTTCTTTTCCTAACCCAAATTTCTCAATTTCTAACCATTTTTAAGTTATTTTTCCCCTTTCCTAACCCACTTTTGTCAAGTTCTAACCCCTTTTAATCCATTCTTGGCAGTTTCTATCCTATTTTTGCCACGTTTCAACCTCTTGTAAGCTTTTTTTTTCTTTTCTTGCTAATTTTTGCCGAATTCTTTCCTGGTTTCAGAGTTTTTCGCTCATTTCTATCCCATTTTTCCCCATTTCTATCAAATTGAAACCAGTTTTTCCCCCGTTTGCTATGCATTCTTGTTACTTTCTTAAACGTTTTAAGCCACTTTTGGCCATTACTAACCCTTTTTTTATTTCCATTTTCTAAGTCGTTTTAAGCATTTTTTGGTTTCTTTTCCTAACCTATATTTCTCAATTTCTAAACATTTTTAAGCGATTTTTCCCCTTTCCTAACCCATTTTTGTCAAGTTCTAATCCCTTTTAATCCATTTTTGGCAGTTTCTATCCTATTTTTGCCACGTTTAAACACCTTTTAAGCTTTTTTTTTCCTTGCTAATTTTTGCCCAATTCTTTCCTGGTTTCAGAGTTTTTCGCTCATTTCTAACCCATTTTTCCCCATTTCTATCAAATTGAAACCAGTTTCCCCCCCGTTTGCTATGCATTCTTGTTACTTTCTTAAACGTTTTAAGCCACTTTTGGCCATTACTAACCCTTTTTTTATTTCCATTTTCTAAGCCGTTTTAAGCATTTTTTTGTTTCTTTTCCTAACCCATATTTCTCAATTTCTAACCATTTTTAAGTGAGTTTTCCCCTATCCTAACCCATTTTTGTCAAGTTCTAACCCCTTTTAATCCATTTTTGGCAGTTTCTATCCTATTTTTGCCACGTTTAAACCCCTTTTAAGCTTTTTTTTTTTTTTCTTGCTAATTTTTGCCCAATTCTTTCCTGGTTTCAGAGTTTTTCGCTCATTTCTAACCCATTTTTCCCCATTTCTATCAAATTGAAACCGCTTTTTTCCCCCGTTTGCTATGCATTCTTGTTACTTTCTTAAACGTTTTAAGCCACTTTTGGCCATTACTAACCCTTTTTTTATTTCCATTTTCTAAGCCGTTTTAAGCATTTTTTTGTTTCTTTTCCTAACCCATATTTCTCAGTTTCTAACCATTTTTAAGTGATTTTTCCCCTTTCCTAACCCAATTTTGTCAAGTTCTAACCCCTTTTAATACATTTTTGACAGTTTCTATCCTATTTTTGCCACGTTTAAACACCTTTTAAGCTTTTTTTTTCCTTGCTAATTTTTGCCCAATTCTTTTCTGGTTTCAGAGTTATTCGCTCATTTCTAACCCATTTTTCCCCATTTCTATCAAATTGAAACCAGTTTCCCCCGGTTTGCTATGCATTCTTGTTACTTTCTTAAACGTTTTAAGCCATTTTTTGCCATTGCTAACCCTTTTTTTATTTCCATTTTCTAAGTCGTTTTAAGCATTTTTTGGTTTCTTTTCCTAACCCATATTTCTCAATTTTCTAACCATTTTTAAGTGATTTTTCCCCTTTCCTAACCCACTTTTGTCAAGTTCTAACCCCTTTTAATCCATTTTTGGCAGTTTCTATCCTATTTTTGCCACGTTTAAACACCTTTTAAGCTTTTTTTTTCCTTGCAAATTTTTGCCCAATTCTTTCCTGGTTTCAGAGTTTTTCGCTCATTTCTAACCCATTTTTCCCCATTTCTATCAAATTGAAACCAGTTTTTTCCCCTGTTTGCTATGCATTCTTGTTACTTTCTTAAACGTTTTAAGCCACTTTTGGCCATTACTAACCCTTTTTTTATTTCCATTTTCTAAGTCGTTTTAAGCATTTTTTGGTTTCTTTTCCTAACCTATATTTCTCAATTTCTAACCATTTTTAAGTTATTTTTCCCCTTTCCTAACCCAATTTTGTCAAGTTCTAACCCCTTTTAATCCATTTTTGGCAGTTTCTATCCTATTTTTGCCACGTTTAAACACCTTTTAAGCTTTTTTTTTCCTTGCTAATTTTTGCCCAATTCTTTACTGGTTTCAGTTTTTCGCTCATTTCTAACCCATTTTTCCCCATTCCTATCAAATTGAAACCAGTTTCCCCCCCGTTTGCTATGCATTCTTGTTACTTTCTTAAACGTTTTAAGCCACTTTTGGCAATTACTAACCCTTTTTTTATTTCCATTTTCTAAGTCGTTTTAAGCATTTTTTGGTTTCTTTTCCTAACCCACATTTCTCAATTTCTAACCATTTTTAAGTTATTTTTCCCCTTTCCTAACCCACTTTTGACAAGTTCTAACCCCTTTTAATCCATTTTTGGCAGTTTCTATCCTATTTCTGCCACGTTTAAACTCCTTTAAGCTTTTTTTTCCTTGCTAATTTTTGCCCAATTCTTTCCTGGTTTCAGAGTTTTTCGCTCATTTCTAACCCATTTTTCCCCATTTCTATCAAATTTAAACCAGTTTCCCCCCGTTTGCTATGCATTCTTGTTACTTTCTTAAACGTTTTAAGCCACTTTTGGCCATTACTAACCCTTTTTTTATTTCCATTTTCTAAGCCGTTTTAAGCATTTTTTTGTTTCTTTTCCTAACCCATATTTCTCAGTTTCTAACCATTTTTAAGTGATTTTTCCCCTTTCCTAACCCATTTTTTTCAAGTTCTAACCCCTTTTAATCCATTTTTAGCAGTTTCTATCCTATTTTTGCCACGTTTAAACACCTTTTAAGCTTTTTTTTTCCTTGCTAATTTTTGCCCAATTCTTTACTGGTTTCAGTTTTTCGCTCATTTCTAACCCATTTTTCCCCATTCCTATCAAATTGAAAACAGTTTCCCCCCCGTTTGCTATGCATTCTTGTTACTTTCTTAAACGTTTTAAGCCACTTTTGGCAATTACTAACCCTTTTTTTATTTCCATTTTCTAAGTCGTTTTAAGCATTTTTTGGTTTCTTTTCCTAACCCACATTTCTCAATTTCTAACCATTTTTAAGTTATTTTTCCCCTTTCCTAACCCACTTTTGACAAGTTCTAACCCCTTTTAATCCATTTTTGGCAGTTTCTATCCTATTTCTGCCACGTTTAAACTCCTTTTAAGCTTTTTTTTCCTTGATAATTTTTGCCCAATTCTTTCCTGGTTTCAGAGTTTTTCGCTCATTTCTAACCCATTTTTCCCTATTTCTATCAAATTTAAACCGCTTTTTCCCCCCCGTTTGCTATACATTCTTGTTACTTTCTTAAACGTTTTAAGCCACTTTTGGCCATTACTAACCCTTTTTTTATTCCCATTTTCTAAGTCGTTTTAAGCATTTTTTCGTTTCCTTTCCTAACCCATATTTCTCAATTTCTAACCATTTTTAAGTTATTTTTCCCCTTTCCTAACCCACTTTTGTCAAGTTCTAACCCCTTTTAATCCATTCTTGGCAGTTTCTATCCTATTTTTGCCACGTTTCAACCTCTTGTAAGCTTTTTTTTTCTTTTCTTGCTAATTTTGCCCAATTCTTCCTGGTTTCAGAGTTTTTCGCTCATTTCTAACCCATTTTTCCCCATTTCTATCAAATTGAAACCGCTTTTTTTCCCCCCGTTTGCTATGCATTCTTGTTACTTTCTTAAACGTTTTAAGCCACTTTTGGCCATTACTAACCCTTTTTTTTATTTCCATTTTCTAAGCCGTTTTAAGCATTTTTTTGTTTCTTTTCCTAACCCATATTTCTCAGTTTCTAACCATTTTTAAGTGATTTTTCCCCTTTCCTAACCCAATGTTGTCAAGTTCTAACCCCTTTTAATACATTTTTGACAGTTTCTATCCTATTTTTGCCACGTTTAAACACCTTTTAAGCTTTTTTTTTTCCGTGCTAATTTTTGCCCAATTCTTTTCTGGTTTCAGAGTTTTTCGCTCATTTCTAACCCATTTTTCCCCATTTCTATCAAATTGAAACCAGTTTCCCCCGGTTTGCTATGCATTCTTGTTACTTTCTTAAACGTTTTAAGCCACTTTTTGCCATTGCTAACCCTTTTTTTATTTCCATTTCTAAGTCGTTTTAAGCATTTTTGGTTTCTTTTCCTAACCCATATTTCTCAATTTCTAACCATTTTTAAGTGATTTTTCCCCTTTCCTAACCCACTTTTGTCAAGTTCTAACCCCTTTTAATCCATTTTTGGCAGTTTCTATCCTATTTTTGCCACGTTTAAACACCTTTTAAGCTTTTTTTTTCCTTGCAAATTTTTGCCCAATTCTTTCCTGGTTTCAGAGTTTTTCGCTCATTTCTAACCCATTTTTCCCCATTTCTATCAAATTTAAACCAGTTTTTCCCCCGTTTGCTATGCATTCTTGTTACTTTCTTAAACGTTTTAAAGCCACTTTTTGGCCATTACTAACCCTTTTTTTATTTCCATTTTCTAAGTCGTTTTAAGCATTTTTTGGTTTCTTTTCCTAACCTATATTTCTCAATTTCTAACCATTTTTAAGTTATTTTTCCCCTTTCCTAACCCACTTTTGACAAGTTCTAACCCCTTTTAATCCATTTTTGGCAGTTTCTATCCTATTTTTGCCACGTTTAAACACCTTTTAAGCTTTTTTTTTCCTTGCTAATTTTTGCCCAATTCTTTCCTGGTTTCAGTTTTTCGCTCATTTCTAACCCATTTTCCCCATTCCTATCAAATTGAAACCAGTTTCCCCCCCCCGTTTGCTATGCATTCTTGTTACTTTCTTAAACGTTTTAAGCCACTTTTGGCCATTACTAACCCTTTTTTTATTTCCATTTTCTAAGTCGTTTTAAGCATTTTTGGTTTCTTTTCCTAACCATATTTCTCAATTTCTAACCATTTTAAGTTATTTTTCCCCTTTCCTAACCCACTTTTGACAAGTTCTAACCCCTTTTAATCCATTTTTGGCAGTTTCTATCCTATTTCTGCCACGTTTAAACTCCTTTTAAGCTTTTTTTTCCTTGATAATTTTTGCCCAATTCTTTCCTGGTTTCAGAGTTTTTCGCTCATTTCTAACTCATTTTTCCCATTTCTATCAAATTTAAACCAGTTTTTCCCCCGTTTGCTATGCATTCTTGTTACTTTCTTAAACGTTTTAAGCCACTTTTGGCCATTACTAACCCCTTTTTTTATTTCCATTTTCTAAGTCGTTTTAAGCATTTTTTGTTTCTTTTCCTAACCCATATTTCTCAATTTCTAACCATTTTTATGTTATTTTTCCCCTTTCCTAACCCACTTTTGACAAGTTCTAACCCCTTTTAATTCATTTTGCCACGTTTCTAACTTTTTCTAACTTTTTTAAGCAGTTTTTTTTTTCCTTTTCTAACCCATTTTTCTCAATTTCTAACCCTTTAAAAGCCATACTTTCCTTTTCTAAGCTGTTTTTTGTCAAATTCCAACCCTTGGTAATGCTTTTTTTCTTTTGTGACCCTTTTTTGTCAATTTCTAACGACTTTTTTAGAAGTTTTTTCCTTTTCTAACCCTTTTTTGCCCATCTCTAAGTCGTTTGAAGCCTTTTTTTCATTTCCTTTTCTGAATCATTTTTGTCCATTTCTCAATGCTTTCAAGCCGTGTTTGGCTATTTCTGAGCAATTTTTGCCTTTTTCAATCCCCTTTGTGCCCATTTGAAACTCATTTAAAGCCATTTTTGGCCATTTCTATCACATCTTTGGCAAGTTTCAAAAGGTTCTAAGCCATTTTTCTCTTTTTCTTACTGGGTTTTGCCCAATTTTTTCCTGTTTTCAGTCATTTTTGGCCATTTCTAACCCATTTTTTGTGCATTTCTAACCCGGTTTAAGCCATTTTCCCCTTTTCTAACCCTTTTTTGTCAAATTCCAGCCCTTTGGAAGACATTTTTGTCCTTTTCTAACCCATTTTTGTCCTTTTCTAAGTCGTTTGAATGCTTGCTTTATTTAACTTTTCTAACCCATTTTCTCAATTTCTATCTTTTTTAAGCATTTTTTTTTCCTTTTCTAACCCATTTTTCTCAATTTTCTAACCCTTTTAAAACATTCTTTCCTTTTCTAAGCCGTTTTTGTCAAATTCCAAACCTTTGTAATGCTTTTTTTTCTTTTGTGACCCTTTTTTGTGAATTTCTAACAATTTCTAACGCATTTTAAGCCATTTTCCCCTTTTCTAACCCTTTTTTGTCAAATTCCAGCCCTTTGCAAGACATTTTTTTCCTTTTCTAACCCATTTTTGTCCTTTTCTAACTATTTTTTAGGAGTTTTATTCCCTTTTCCAACCCATTTTGCCCCATTTCTAAGTCGTTTGAATGCTTGCTTTATTTAACTTTTCTAACCCATTTTCTCAATTTCAATCTTTTTTAAGCAGTTTTTTTTCCTTTTCTAACCCATTTTTCTCAATTTCTAACCCTTTTAAAGCCATTCATTCCTTTTCTAAGCCGTTTTTGCCAAATTCCAACCCTTTGAAATACTTTTTTTCTTTTGTGACCCTTTTTTCTGAATTTCTAAGAATTTCTAACGCATTTTAAGCCATTTTCCCCTTTTCTAACCCTTTTTTGTCAAATTCCAGCCCTTTGCAAGACATTTTTTTCCTTTTCTAACCCATTTTTGTCCTTTTCTAACTATTTTTTAGGAGTTTTATTCCCTTTTCCAACCCATTTTGCCCCATTTCTAAGTCGTTTGAATGCTTGCTTATTTAACTTTTCTAACCCATTTTCTCAATTTCTATCTTTTTTAAGCATTTTTTTTTCCTTTTCTAACCCATTTTTCTCAATTTCTAACCCTTTTAAAGCCATTCTTTCCTTTTCTAATCCTTTTTTGTCAAATTCCAACCCTTTGTAATGCTTTTTTTTTTGTTTGTGACCATTTTTGTGAATTTCTAAACATTTTTTTAGAAGTTTTTTCCTTTTATAACCCCTTTTTGCCCATCTCTAAGTCGTTTGAAGCCTTTTTTGATTTCCTTTTCTGAACCATTTTTGTCCATTTCTCAACGCTTTTAAGCAGTGTTTGGCTATTTCTAAGCAATCTTTGCCTTTTCAATCCCCTTTGAAACTAATTTAAAGCCATTTTTGGCCATTTCTATCGTATCTTTGGCAAATTTCGAAGGGTTTTTAAGCCAGTTTTTTTCTTTTCTTATTAGTTTTTGCCCCATTTTTTTCCTGTTTTCAGTCATTTTTGGCCATTTCTAACCCATTTTTGTGCATTTCTGACGCATTTTAAGCCATTTTCCCCTTTTCTAACTCATTTTTGTCAACTTCCAGCCCTTTGGAAGACATTTTTTTCCTTTTCTAACCCATTTTTGTCCTTTTCTAAGTCGTTGAATGCTTGCTTTATTTAACTTTTCTAACCCATTTTTTCAATTTCTATCTTTTTTAAGCAGTTTTTTTCCTTTTCTAACCCATTTTTTCTCAATTTCTAACCCTTTTAAAGCCATTCATTCCTTTTCTAAGCCGTTTTTGTCAAATTCCAACCCTTTGTAATGATTTTTATTTTTTGTGTCCATTTTTTGTGAATTTCTAACCATTTTTAGAAGTTTTTCCTTTTGTAACCCCTTTTTGCCCATCTCTAAGTCGTTTGAAGCCTTTTTCGATTTCCTTTTCTGAACCATTTTTGTCCATTTCTCTACGCTTTTTAAGCATTGTTTGGCTATTTCTAAGCAATTTTTGCCTTTTCAATCCCCTTTGAAACTAATTTAAAGACATTTTTGGACATTTCTATCGTATCTTTGGCAAATTTCGAAGGGTTTTTAAGCCAGTTTTTTTCCTTTTCTTATTAGTTTTTGCCTCATTTTTTTCCTGTTTTCAGTCATTTTTGGCCATTTCTAACCCATTTTTGTGAATTTCTAACCCGTTTTAAGCCATTTTCCACTTTTCTAACCCTTTCTTGTCAAATTCCAGCCCTTTGCAAGACATTTTTTTACTTTTCCAACCTATTTCTGTCCTTTTCTAACTTTTTTTTTAGCAGTTTTTCCCTTCTCCAACCCATTTTTGGCCATTTCTAAGTCGTTTGAATGCTTGCTTTATTTAACCTTTCTAACTGATTTTTCTCAATTTCTATGCTTTATAAGCAGGTTTTTTTCTTTTCTAACCCATTTTTCTCAATTTCTATCCCTTTTAAAGCCATTCATTCCTTTTCTAAGCCGTTTTTGTGAAATCCCAACCCTTTGTAAGGCTTTTTTTTCTTTTCTGATCCTTTTTTGTCAATTTCTAACCATTTTTTAGAAGTTTTTTCCTTTTCTAACCCTTTTTTGCCCATCTCTAAGCCGTTTGAAGCCTTTTTTCATTTCTTTTTCTGAACCATTGTCCTGGGTTCAGCTGTAGCAGTCATGTTTTTCCTTTGTGTTAACTCGTGCAGTGCTGTGTTTTGACTTCTAGCTTGAGAACAGTCTTGGTGAAGCCGATGTTTTCGGTTGTTGCTAAGTGATGTTTACCCTGACCAAGGACTCTGTGAGACTCATGCTCTGACAGGGAGGAGGGGAAGCTGTGAGGAATCACAACGGGGCACTTAAAACTCTTAAAACGACTTAGAAAATGGAAATAAAATAAGGGTTAGTAATGGCCAAAAGTGGCTTAAAACATATTAGAAAGTAACAAGAATGCATAGCAAAAGGGGAGAAAAACGGTTTCTATTAGCTAGAAATGGGGAAAAATGGGTTAGAAATGAGCGAAAAATTCTGAAACCAGGAAAGAATTGGGCAAAAATTAGCAAGGAGAAAAAAAAAAAGCTTACAAGGGGTTGAAACGTGGCAAAAATAGGATAGAAACTGCCAAAAATGGATTAAAAAGGGTTTGAACTTGACAAAAGTGGGTTAGGAAAGGGGAAAAATAACTTAAAAATGGTTAGAAATTGAGAAATTTGGGTTAGGAAAAGAAACCAAAAAATGCTTAAAACGACTTAGAAAATGCAAATTAAAAAAGGGTTAGCAATGGCCAAAAGTGGCTTAAAACGTTTAAGAATGTAACAAGTATGCAGAGCAAACGGGAAAAATAGGCTTAAATTTGTTAGAAAATGGGAAATATGGGTTAAAAAGGGAGGAAAAACTCTGAAACCAGGAAAGAATTGGGCAAAAATAGTAAGAAAAGGAAAAAAACGCCATAAATGGGCTGAAACGTGCAAAAATAAGATAGAAATGGCCAGAAAAGGATTAAAAGTGGTTAGAACTTGACAAAAATGGGTTAGGAAAGGGGAAAAAAAACTTAAAAATGGTTAGCAATTGAGAAATATGGGTTAGGAAAAGAAACCAAAAAATGCTTAAAACGACTTAGAAAATGGAAATAAAAAAAGGGTTAGCAATGGCCAAAAGTGGCTTAAAACGTTTAAGAAAGTAACAAGAATGCATAGCAAACGGGGGGGAAAACGTTTAAATTTGATAGAAATGGGAAAAATGGGTTAGAAATGAGCGAAAAACTCTGAAACCAGGAAAGAATTGGGCAAAAAATTAGCATGGAAAAAAAAAGCTTACAAGGGGTTGAAACGTGGCAAAAATGCGATAGATATGCCAAAAATGGTTTAAAAGGGGTTAGAACTTGACAAAAGTGGGTTAGAAAAGGGGAAAAATAACTTAAAAATGGTTAGAAATTGTGAAATTCGGGATAGGAAAAGAAACCAAAAAATGCTTAAAACGACATAGAAAATGGAAATAAAAAAAGGGTTAGCAATGGCCAAAAGTGTCTCAAAACATATTAGAAAGTAACAAAAATGCATAGCAAACGGGGGGGAAACCGGTTAAATTTGATAGAAATGGGGAAAAATGGGTTAGAAATGAGCGAAAAACTCTGAAACCAGGAAAGAATTGGTCAAAAAATACAAAGAAAAAACAAAAAGCTTACAAGGGGTTGAAACATGGTAAATAGGATAGAAACTGCCAAAAATGGATTAAAAGGGGTTAGAACTTGACAAAAGTGGGTTAGGAAAGGGGAAAAATAACTTAAAAATGGTTAGAACTTGAGAAAATTGAGTTAGGAAAAGAAACCAAAAAATGCTTAAAACGACATAGAAAATGGAAATAAAAAAGGGTTAGTAATGGCCAAAAGTGGCTTAAAACGTTTAAGAAAGTAACAAGAATGCATAGCAAACGGGGGGGAAACCGGTTTCAATTTGATAGAAATGGGGAAAAATGGGTTAGAAATGAGCCAAAAACTCTGAAACCAGGAAAGAATTGGGCAAAAATTAGCATGGAAAAAAAAAAGCTTAAAAGGGGTTGAAACGTGGCAAAAATAGGATAGAAACTGCCAAAAATGGATTAAAAGGGGTTAGAACTTGAAAAAAATGGGTTAGGAAAGGGGAAAAATAACTTAAAAATGGTTAGAAATTGAGAAATTCAGGTAAGGAAAAGAAACCAAAAAATGCTTAAAACGACTTAGAAAATGGATATAAAAAAAGTGTTAGCAATGGCCAAAAGTGGCTTAAAACGTTTAAGAAAGTAACAAGAATGCATAGCAAACTGCGGGGGGAAATTTGTTCAAATTTGATAGAAATGGGGAAAAATGGGTTAGAAATGAGCGAAAAACTCTGAAACCAGAAAGAATTGGGCAAAAATTAGCATGGAAAAAAAAAAAGCTTAAAAGGGGTTGAAATGTGGCAAAAATAGGATAGAAACTGCCAAAAAATGGATTAAAAGGGGTTAGAACTTGACAAAAGTGGGTTAGGAAAGTGGAAAAATAACTTAAAAATGGTTAGAAATTGAGAAATTTGGGTTAGGAAAAAGAAACCAAAAAATGCTTAAAACGACAGAAAATGGAAATAAAAAAAGCGTTAGTAATGGCCAAAAGTGGCTTAAAACGTTTAAGAAAGTAACAAGAATGCATAGCAAACGGGGGGAAAAAACTGGTTTAAATTTGATAGAAATGGGGAAAAATGGGTTAGAAATGAGCGAAAAACTCTGAAACCAGGAAAGAATTGGGCAAAAATTAGCATGGAAAAAAAAAAAGCTGAAAAGGGGTTGAAACGTGGCAAAAATGTGATAGAAATGGCCAGAAATGGTTTAAAAGGGGTCAGAACTTGACAAAAGTGGGTTAGGAAAAGGGAAAAATAACTTAAAAATGGTGAGAAATTGAGAAATTCAGGTTAGGAAAAGAAACCAAAAAATGCTTAAAACGACTTAGAAAATGGAAATAAAAAAAGGGTTAGTAATGGCCAAAAGTGGCTTAAAACGTTTAAGAAAGTAACAAGAATGCATAGCAAACGAGGGAAAAAACTGGTTTAAATTTGATAGAAATGGGGAAAAATGGGTTAGAAATGAGCGAAAAACTCTGAAACCAGGAAAGATTTGGGCAAAAATTAGCAAGGAAAAAAAAAAGCATACAAGGGGTTGAAACGTGGCAAAAATAGGATAGAAACTGCCATAAATGGATTAAAAGTTGTTAGAACTTGACAAAAATGGGTTAGGAAAGGGGAAAAATAACTTAAAAATGGTTAGAAATTGAGAAATTTGAGTTAGGAAAAGAAACCAAAAAATGCTTAAAACGACTTAGAAAATGGAAATAAAAAAAGGGTTAGCAATGGCCAAAAGTGGCTCAAAACATATAAGAAAGTAACAGGAATGCATAGCAAACGGGGGGGGGAACCGGTTTAAATTTGATAGAAATGTGGAAAAAAGTGTTAGAAATGAGCGAAAAACTCTGAAACCAGGAAAGAATTGGGCAAAAATAAGCAAGAAAAGAAAAAAAAAGCTTAAAAGGGGTTGAAACGTGGCAAAAATGGGATAGAAATGGCCAGAAATGGTTTAAAAAGGGGTTAGAACTTGACAAAAGTGGGTTAGGAAAGGGGAAAAATAACTTAAAAATGGTTAGAAATTGAGAAATTCGGGATAGGAAAAGAAACCAAAAAAATGCTTAAAAACGACATAGAAAATGGAAATAAAAAAAGGGTTAGCAATGGCCAAAAGTGTCTCAAAACATATTAGAAAGTAACAAAAATGCATAGCAAACGGGGGGGAAACCGGTTTAAATTTGATAGAAATGGGGAAAAATGGGTTAGAAATGAGGGAAAACTCTGAAACCAGGAAAGAATTGGTCAAAAAATACAAAGGAAAAACAAAAAGCTTACAAGGGGTTGAAACACGGTAAATAGGATAGAAACTGCCAAAAATGGATTAAAAGGGGTTAGAACTTGACAAAAGTGGGTTAGGAAAGGGGAAAAATAACTTAAAAATGGTTAGAACTTGAGAAAATTGAGTTAGGAAAAGAAACCAAAAAATGCTTAAAACGACATAGAAAATGGAAATAAAAAAAGGGTTAGTAATGGCCAAAAGTGGCTTAAAACGTTTAAGAAAGTAACAAGAATGCATAGCAAACGGGGGGGAAACCGGTTTCAATTTGATAGAAATGGGGAAAAATGGGTTAGAAATGAGCCAAAAACTCTGAAACCAGGAAAGAATTGGGCAAAAATTAGCATGGAAAAAAAAAGCTTAAAAGGGTTTGAAACGTGGCAAAAATAGGATAGAAACTGCCAAAAATGGATTAAAAGGGGTTAGAACTTGAAAAAAATGGGTTAGGAAAGGGGAAAAATAACTTAAAAAATGGTTAGAAATTGAGAAATTCAGGTAAGGAAAAGAAACCAAAAAATGCTTAAAACGACTTAAGAAAATGGATATAAAAAAAGTGTTAGCAATGGCCAAAAGTGGCTTAAAACGTTTAAGAAAGTAACAAGAATGCATAGCAAACGCGGGAAAAACTGGTTTTAAATTTGATAGAAATGGGGAAAAATGGGTTAGAAATGAGCCAAAAACTCTGA
>NW_026893401.1:0-89580 GCF_033815535.1 Pezoporus flaviventris | reverse complement strand
TCCGCAGCACCCCACCGAGAACAAGAAGTCCGGGACTGCCCGCAAGGGACCCCTGTGGCCTCAACGTCCCGCAAGAAAAAAACGGCTGGAATTGCTCGCAGGGGCCTAAATAGCTTAAAAAGGCAAGCCAGCAAAAGGGGGAGAAGCTTGCAAACAGGGGACCCTAAGTGCTTCAAATGCCAGCAAGAAAAAGGGGTCTGCAATTCCTGATGGTGCCCCAAAGACGCAAAAGCCCGCACAGAAAAAGAGGCTGACATTGCCCGCAGGGTCCCCTATGGGCTGGCAAAAGCCTACAGCACCCGGGATTCCCAGGCGGTCTCCCATCCAAGTACTAACCGAGCCCGACCCTGCTTAGCTTCCGAGATCAGACGAGATCGGGCGTTTTCAGGGTGGTGTGGCCGTAGGCAGCCTCTCCCCTGCCACCACCGCTCTCGGCGCCCCCGCACACGCTGCCCACCCGCACTCAGCCCCAGCCCCCAAAGCCAGGGGCACCATTGTGACGCCCAACCACGCCAGCGCCCCCACGCACACAGCCCCGCACGCCTCTGCCCGCGACGACCCGACACGCACCCCCCCGCGCAAATCCCCCCCCCCCCCCCGGCCCGCGCATAAACAACGCCACGCTCCTTCCCTCATGTCCCCCAACAACAGGAACAGGGTCTCCCATGGACCTGCCCCTCCGCAGCACCCCACCGAGAACAAGAAGTCCGGGACTGCCCGCAAGGACCCCTGTGGCCTCAACGTCCCGCAAGAAAAAAAACGGCTGGAATTGCTCGCAGGGGCCTAAATAGCTTAAAAAGGCAAGCCAGCAAAAGGGGGAGAAGCTTGCAAACAGGGGACCCTAAGTGCTTCAAATGCCAGCAAGAAAAAGGGGTCTGCAATTCCTGATGGTGCCCCAAAGACGCAAAAGCCCGCACAGAAAAAGAGGCTGACATTGCCCGCAGGGTCCCCTATGGGCTGGCAAAAGCCTACAGCACCCGGGATTCCCAGGCGGTCTCCCATCCAAGTACTAACCGAGCCCGAGCCCGACCCTGCTTAGCTTCCGAGATCAGACGAGATCGGGCGTTTTCAGGGTGGTGTGGCCGTAGGCAGCCTCTCCCCTGCCACCACCGCTCTCGGCGCCCCCGCACACGCTGCCCACCCGCACTCAGCCCCAGCCCCCAAAGCCAGGGGCACCATTGTGACGCCCAACCACGCCAGCGCCCCCACGCACACAGCCCCGCACGCCTCTGCCCGCGACGACCCGACACGCACCCCCCCGCGCAAATCCCCCCCCCCCCCCGGCCCGCGCATAAACAACGCCACGCTCCTTCCCTCATGTCCCCCAACAACAGGAACAGGGTCTCCCATGGACCTGCCCCTCCGCAGCACCCCACCGAGAACAAGAAGTCCGGGACTGCCCGCAAGGACCCCTGTGGCCTCAACGTCCCGCAAGAAAAAAAACGGCTGGAATTGCTCGCAGGGGCCTAAATAGCTTAAAAAGGCAAGCCAGCAAAAGGGGGAGAAGCTTGCAAACAGGGGACCCTAAGTGCTTCAAATGCCAGCAAGAAAAAGGGGTCTGCAATTCCTGATGGTGCCCCAAAGACGCAAAAGCCCGCACAGAAAAAGAGGCTGACATTGCCCGCAGGGTCCCCTATGGGCTGGCAAAAGCCTACAGCACCCGGGATTCCCAGCCGGTCTCCCATCCAAGTACTAACCGAGCCCGACCCTGCTTAGCTTCCGAGATCAGACGAGATCGGGCGTTTTCAGGGTGGTGTGGCCGTAGGCAGCCCTCTCCCCTGCCACCACCGCTCTCGGCGCCCCCGCACACGCTGCCCACCCGCACTCAGCCCCAGCCCCCAAAGCCAGGGGCACCATTGTGACGCCCAACCACGCCAGCGCCCCCACGCACACAGCCCCGCACGCCTCTGCCCGCGACGACCCGACACGCACCCCCCCGCGCAAATCCCCCCCCCCCCCCCGGCCCGCGCATAAACAACGCCACGCTCCTTCCCTCATGTCCCCCAACAACAGGAACAGGGTCTCCCATGGACCTGCCCCTCCGCAGCACCCCACCGAGAACAAGAAGTCCGGGACTGCCCGCAAGGACCCCTGTGGCCTCAACGTCCCGCAAGAAAAAAACGGCTGGAATTGCTCGCAGGGGCCTAAATAGCTTAAAAAGGCAAGCCAGCAAAAGGGGGAGAAGCTTGCAAACAGGGGACCCTAAGTGCTTCAAATGCCAGCAAGAAAAAGGGGTCTGCAATTCCTGATGGTGCCCCAAAGACGCAAAAGCCCGCACAGAAAAAGAGGCTGACATTGCCCGCAGGGTCCCCCTATGGGCTGGCAAAAGCCCACAGCACCCGGGATTCCCAGGCGGTCTCCCATCCAAGTACTAACCGAGCCCGACCCTGCTTAGCTTCCGAGATCAGACGAGATCGGGCGTTTTCAGGGTGGTGTGGCCGTAGGCAGCCTCTCCCCTGCCACCACCGCTCTCGGCGCCCCCGCACACGCTGCCCACCCGCACTCAGCCCCAGCCCCCAAAGCCAGGGGCACCATTGTGACGCCCAACCACGCCAGCGCCCCCACGCACACAGCCCCGCACGCCTCTGCCCGCGACGACCCGACACGCACCCCCCCGCGCAAATCCCCCCCCCCCCCCGGCCCGCGCATAAACAACGCCACGCTCCTTCCCTCATGTCCCCCAACAACAGGAACAGGGTCTCCCAGGGACCTGCCCCTCCGCAGCACCCCACCGAGAACAAGAAGTCCGGGACTGCCCGCAAGGACCCCTGTGGCCTCAACGTCCCGCAAGAAAAAAACGGCTGGAATTGCTCGCAAGGGCCTAAATAGCTTAAAATGGCAAGCCAGCAAAAGGGGGAGAAGCTTGCAAACAGGGGACCCTAAGTGCTTCAAATGCCAGCAAGAAAAAGGGGTCTGCATTTCCTGATGGTGCCCCAAAGACGCAAAAGCCCGCACAGAAAAAGAAGCTGACATTGCCCGCAGGGTCCCCTATGGGCTGGCAAAAGCCTACAGCACCCGGGATTCCCAGGCGGTCTCCCATTCAAGTTCTAACCGAGCCCGACCCTGCTTAGCTTCCGAGATCAGACGAGATCGGGCGTTTTCAGGGTGGTGTGGCCGTAGGCAGCCTCTCCCCTGCCACCACCGCTCTCGGCGCCCCCGCACACGCTGCCCACCCGCACTCAGCCCCAGCCCCCAAAGCCAGGGGCACCATTGTGACGCCCAACCACGCCAGCGCCCCCACGCACACAGCCCCGCACGCCTCTGCCCGCGACGACCCGACACGCACCCCCCCGCGCAAATCCCCCCCCCCCCCCCGGCCCGCGCATAAACAACGCCACGCTCCTTCCCTCATGTCCCCCAACAACAGGAACAGGGTCTCCCATGGACCTGCCCCTCCGCAGCACCCCACCGAGAACAAGAAGTCCGGGACTGCCCGCAAGGACCCCTGTGGCCTCAACGTCCCGCAAGAAAAAAACGGCTGGAATTGCTCGCAGGGGCCTAAATAGCTTAAAAAGGCAAGCCAGCAAAAGGGGGAGAAGCTTGCAAACAGGGGACCCTAAGTGCTTCAAATGCCAGCAAGAAAAAGGGGTCTGCAATTCCTGATGGTGCCCCAAAGACGCAAAAGCCCGCACAGAAAAAGAGGCTGACATTGCCCGCAGGGTCCCCTATGGGCTGGCAAAAGCCTACAGCACCCGGGATTCCCAGGCGGTCTCCCATCCAAGTACTAACCGAGCCCGACCCTGCTTAGCTTCCGAGATCAGACGAGATCGGGCGTTTTCAGGGTGGTGTGGCCGTAGGCAGCCTCTCCCCTGCCACCACCGCTCTCGGCGCCCCCGCACACGCTGCCCACCCGCACTCAGCCCCAGCCCCCAAAGCCAGGGGCACCATTGTGACGCCCAACCACGCCAGCGCCCCCACGCACACAGCCCCGCACGCCTCTGCCCGCGACGACCCGACACGCACCCCCCCGCGCAAATCCCCCCCCCCCCCCGGCCCGCGCATAAACAACGCCACGCTCCTTCCCTCATGTCCCCCAACAACAGGAACAGGGTCTCCCATGGACCTGCCCCTCCGCAGCACCCCACCGAGAACAAGAAGTCCGGGACTGCCCGCAAGGACCCCTGTGGCCTCAACGTCCCGCAAGAAAAAAAACGGCTGGAATTGCTCGCAGGGGCCTAAATAGCTTAAAAAGGCAAGCCAGCAAAAGGGGGAGAAGCTTGCAAACAGGGGACCCTAAGTGCTTCAAATGCCAGCAAGAAAAAGGGGTCTGCAATTCCTGATGGTGCCCCAAAGACGCAAAAGCCCGCACAGAAAAAGAGGCTGACATTGCCCGCAGGGTCCCCTATGGGCTGGCAAAAGCCTACAGCACCCGGGATTCCCAGGCGGTCTCCCATCCAAGTACTAACCGAGCCCGAGCCCGACCCTGCTTAGCTTCCGAGATCAGACGAGATCGGGCGTTTTCAGGGTGGTGTGGCCGTAGGCAGCCTCTCCCCTGCCACCACCGCTCTCGGCGCCCCCGCACACGCTGCCCACCCGCACTCAGCCCCAGCCCCCAAAGCCAGGGGCACCATTGTGACGCCCAACCACGCCAGCGCCCCCACGCACACAGCCCCGCACGCCTCTGCCCGCGACGACCCGACACGCACCCCCCCGCGCAAATCCCCCCCCCCCCCCGGCCCGCGCATAAACAACGCCACGCTCCTTCCCTCATGTCCCCCAACAACAGGAACAGGGTCTCCCATGGACCTGCCCCTCCGCAGCACCCCACCGAGAACAAGAAGTCCGGGACTGCCCGCAAGGACCCCTGTGGCCTCAACGTCCCGCAAGAAAAAAACGGCTGGAATTGCTCGCAGGGGCCTAAATAGCTTAAAAAGGCAAGCCAGCAAAAGGGGGAGAAGCTTGCAAACAGGGGACCCTAAGTGCTTCAAATGCCAGCAAGAAAAAGGGGTCTGCAATTCCTGATGGTGCCCCAAAGACGCAAAAGCCCGCACAGAAAAAGAGGCTGACATTGCCCGCAGGGTCCCCTATGGGCTGGCAAAAGCCTACAGCACCCGTGATTCCCTAGCGGTCTCCCATCCAAGTACTAACCGAGCCCGACCCTGCTTAGCTTCCGAGATCAGACGAGATCGGGCGTTTTCAGGGTGGTGTGGCCGTAGGCAGCCTCTCCCCTGCCACCACCGCTCTCGGCGCCCCCGCACACGCTGCCCACCCGCACTCAGCCCCAGCCCCCAAAGCCAGGGGCACCATTGTGACGCCCAACCACGCCAGCGCCCCCACGCACACAGCCCCGCACGCCTCTGCCCGCGACGACCCGACACGCACCCCCCCGCGCAAATCCCCCCCCCCCCCCGGCCCGCGCATAAACAACGCCACGCTCCTTCCCTCATGTCCCCCAACAACAGGAACAGGGTCTCCCATGGACCTGCCCCTCCGCAGCACCCCACCGAGAACAAGAAGTCCGGGACTGCCCGCAAGGACCCCTGTGGCCTCAACGTCCCGCAAGAAAAAAACGGCTGGAATTGCTCGCAGGGGCCTAAATAGCTTAAAAAGGCAAGCCAGCAAAAGGGGGAGAAGCTTGCAAACAGGGGACCCTAAGTGCTTCAAATGCCAGCAAGAAAAAGGGGTCTGCAATTCCTGATGGTGCCCCAAAGACGCAAAAGCCCGCACAGAAAAAGAGGCTGACATTGCCCGCAGGGTCCCCTATGGGCTGGCAAAAGCCTACAGCACCCGGGATTCCCAGGCGGTCTCCCATCCAAGTACTAACCGAGCCCGACCCTGCTTAGCTTCCGAGATCAGACGAGATCGGGCGTTTTCAGGGTGGTGTGGCCGTAGGCAGCCTCTCCCCTGCCACCACCGCTCTCGGCGCCCCCGCACACGCTGCCCACCCGCACTCAGCCCCAGCCCCCAAAGCCAGGGGCACCATTGTGACGCCCAACCACGCCAGCGCCCCCACGCACACAGCCCCGCACGCCTCTGCCCGCGACGACCCGACACGCACCCCCCCGCAAATCCCCCCCCTCGCCCCGGCCCGCGCATAAACAACACCACGCTCCTTCCCTCATGTCCCCCAAAAACAGGAACAGGGTCTCCCATGGACCTGCCCCTCCGCAGCACCCCACCGAGAACAAGAAGTCCGGGACTGCCCGCAAGGACCCCTGTGGCCTCAACGTCCCGCAAGAAAAAAACGGCTGGAATTGCTCGCAGGGGCCTAAATAGCTTAAAAAGGCAAGCCAGCAAAAGGGGGAGAAGCTTGCAAACAGGGGACCCTAAGTGCTTCAAATGCCAGCAAGAAAAAGGGGTCTGCAATTCCTGATGGTGCCCCAAAGACGCAAAAGCCCGCACAGAAAAAGAGGCTGACATTGCCCGCAGGGTCCCCTATGGGCTGGCAAAAGCCTACAGCACCCGGGATTCCCAGGCGGTCTCCCATCCAAGTACTAACCGAGCCCGACCCTGCTTAGCTTCCGAGATCAGACGAGATCGGGCGTTTTCAGGGTGGTGTGGCCGTAGGCAGCCTCTCCCCTGCCACCACCGCTCTCGGCGCCCCCGCACACGCTGCCCACCCGCACTCAGCCCCAGCCCCCAAAGCCAGGGGCACCATTGTGACGCCCAACCACGCCAGCGCCCCCACGCACACAGCCCCGCACGCCTCTGCCCGCGACGACCCGACACGCACCCCCCCGCGCAAATCCCCCCCCCCCCCGGCCCGCGCATAAACAACGCCACGCTCCTTCCCTCATGTCCCCCAACAACAGGAACAGGGTCTCCCATGGACCTGCCCCTCCGCAGCACCCCACCGAGAACAAGAAGTCCGGGACTGCCCGCAAGGACCCCTGTGGCCTCAACGTCCCGCAAGAAAAAAACGGCTGGAATTGCTCGCAGGGGCCTAAATAGCTTAAAAAGGCAAGCCAGCAAAAGGGGGAGAAGCTTGCAAACAGGGGACCCTAAGTGCTTCAAATGCCAGCAAGAAAAAGGGGTCTGCAATTCCTGATGGTGCCCCAAAGACGCAAAAGCCCGCACAGAAAAAGAGGCTGACATTGCCCGCAGGGTCCCCTATGGGCTGGCAAAAGCCTACAGCACCCGGGATTCCCAGGCGGTCTCCCATCCAAGTACTAACCGAGCACGACCCTGCTTAGCTTCCGAGATCAGACGAGATCGGGCGTTTTCAGGGTGGTGTGGCCGTAGGCAGCCTCTCCCCTGCCACCACCGCTCTCGGCGCCCCCGCACACGCTGCCCACCCGCACTCAGCCCCAGCCCCCAAAGCCAGGGGCACCATTGTGACGCCCAACCACGCCAGCGCCCCCACGCACACAGCCCCGCACGCCTCTGCCCGCGACGACCCGACACGCACCCCCCCGCGCAAATCCCCCCCCCCCCCGGCCCGCGCATAAACAACGCCACGCTCCTTCCCTCATGTCCCCCAACAACAGGAACAGGGTCTCCCAGGGACCTGCCCCTCCGCAGCACCCCACCGAGAACAAGAAGTCCGGGACTGCCCGCAAGGACCCCTGTGGCCTCAACGTCCCGCAAGAAAAAAACGGCTGGAATTGCTCGCAGGGGCCTAAATAGCTTAAAAAGGCAAGCCAGCAAAAGGGGGAGAAGCTTGCAAACAGGGGACCCTAAGTGCTTCAAATGCCAGCAAGAAAAAGGGGTCTGCAATTCCTGATGGTGCCCCAAAGACGCAAAAGCCCGCACAGAAAAAGAGGCTGACATTGCCCGCAGGGTCCCCTATGGGCTGGCAAAAGCCTACAGCACCCGGGATTCCCAGGCGGTCTCCCATCCAAGTACTAACCGAGCCCGACCCTGCTTAGCTTCCGAGATCAGACGAGATCGGGCGTTTTCAGGGTGGTGTGGCCGTAGGCAGCCTCTCCCCTGCCACCACCGCTCTCGGCGCCCCCGCACACGCTGCCCACCCGCACTCAGCCCCAGCCCCCAAAGCCAGGGGCACCATTGTGACGCCCAACCACGCCAGCGCCTCCACGCACACAGCCCCGCACGCCTCTGCCCGCGACGACCCGACACGCGCCCCCCCGCAAATCCCCCCCCGCCCCCCGGCCCGCGCATAAACAACACCACGCTCCTTCCCTCATGTCCCCCAACAACAGGAACAGGGTCTCCCATGGACCTGCCCCTCCGCAGCACCCCACCGAGAACAAGAAGTCCGGGACTGCCCGCAAGGACCCCTGTGGCCTCAACGTCCCGCAAGAAAAAAACGGCTGGAATTGCTCGCAAGGGCCTAAATAGCTTAAAAAGGCAAGCCAGCAAAAGGGGGAGAAGCTTGCAAACAGGGGACCCTAAGTGCTTCAAATGCCAGCAAGAAAAAGGGGTCTGCAATTCCTGATGGTGCCCCAAAGACGCAAAAGCCCGCACAGAAAAAGAGGCTGACATTGCCCGCAGGGTCCCCTATGGGCTGGCAAAAGCCTACAGCACCCGGGATTCCCAGGCGGTCTCCCATCCAAGTACTAACCGAGCCCGAGCCCGACCCTGCTTAGCTTCCGAGATCAGACGAGATCGGGCGTTTTCAGGGTGGTGTGGCCGTAGGCAGCCTCTCCCCTGCCACCACCGCTCTCGGTGCCCCCGCACACGCTGCCCACCCGCACTCAGCCCCAGCCCCCAAAGCCAGGGGCACCATTGTGACGCCCAACCACGCCAGCGCCCCCACGCACACAGCCCCGCACGCCTCTGCCCGCGACGACCCGACACGCACCCCCCCGCAAATCCCCCCCCTCCCCCCGGCCCGCGCATAAACAACACCACGCTCCTTCCCTCATGTCCCCCAACAACAGGAACAGGGTCTCCCATGGACCTGCCCCTCCGCAGCACCCCA
The DNA here is from genome assembly GCF_033815535.1 of Pezoporus flaviventris. Taxonomy (NCBI): domain Eukaryota; kingdom Metazoa; phylum Chordata; class Aves; order Psittaciformes; family Psittacidae; genus Pezoporus; species Pezoporus flaviventris. Next base: position 80,756 of record NW_026893401.1, on the reverse strand, counting down.
CCGAGAACAAGAAGTCCGGGACTGCCCGCAAGGACCCCTGTGGCCTCAACGTCCCGCAAGAAAAAAACGGCTGGAATTGCTCGCAAGGGCCTAAATAGCTTAAAAAGGCAAGCCAGCAAAAGGGGGAAAAGCTTGCAAACAGGGGACCCTAAGTGCTTCAAATGCCAGCAAGAAAAAGGGGTCTGCAATTCCTGATGGTGCCCCAAAGACGCAAAAGCCCGCACAGAAAAAGAGGCTGACATTGCCCGCAGGGTCCCCTATGGGCTGGCAAAAGCCTACAGCACCCGGGATTCCCAGGCGGTCTCCCATCCAAGTACTAACCGAGCCCGACCCTGCTTAGCTTCCGAGATCAGACGAGATCGGGCGTTTTCAGGGTGGTGTGGCCGTAGGCAGCCTCTCCCCTGCCACCACCGCTCTCGGCGCCCCCGCACACGCTGCCCACCCGCACTCAGCCCCAGCCCCCAAAGCCAGGGGCACCATTGTGACGCCCAACCACGCCAGCGCCCCCACGCACACAGCCCCGCACGCCTCTGCCCGCGACGACCCGACACGCACCCCCCCGCGCAAATCCCCCCCCCCCCCCCGGCCCGCGCATAAACAACGCCACGCTCCTTCCCTCATGTCCCCCAACAACAGGAACAGGGTCTCCCATGGACCTGCCCCTCCGCAGCACCCCACCGAGAACAAGAAGTCCGGGACTGCCCGCAAGGACCCCTGTGGCCTCAACGTCCCGCAAGAAAAAAACGGCTGGAATTGCTCGCAGGGGCCTAAATAGCTTAAAAAGGCAAGCCAGCAAAAGGGGGAGAAGCTTGCAAACAGGGGACCCTAAGTGCTTCAAATGCCAGCAAGAAAAAGGGGTCTGCAATTCCTGATGGTGCCCCAAAGACGCAAAAGCCCGCACAGAAAAAGAGGCTGACATTGCCCGCAGGGTCCCCTATGGGCTGGCAAAAGCCTACAGCACCCGGGATTCCCAGGCGGTCTCCCATCCAAGTACTAACCGAGCCCGACCCTGCTTAGCTTCCGAGATCAGACGAGATCGGGCGTTTTCAGGGTGGTGTGGCCGTAGGCAGCCTCTCCCCTGCCACCACCGCTCTCGGCGCCCCCGCACACGCTGCCCACCCGCACTCAGCCCCAGCCCCCAAAGCCAGGGGCACCATTGTGACGCCCAACCACGCCAGCGCCTCCACGCACACAGCCCCGCACGCCTCTGCCCGCGACGACCCGACACGCACCCCCCCGCGCAAATCCCCCCCCCCCCCCCCGGCCCGCGCATAAACAACGCCACGCTCCTTCCCTCATGTCCCCCAACAACAGGAACAGGGTCTCCCATGGACCTGCCCCTCCGCAGCACCCCACCGAGAACAAGAAGTCCGGGACTGCCCGCAAGGACCCCTGTGGCCTCAACGTCCCGCAAGAAAAAAACGGCTGGAATTGCTCGCAGGGGCCTAAATAGCTTAAAAAGGCAAGCCAGCAAAAGGGGGAGAAGCTTGCAAACAGGGGACCCTAAGTGCTTCAAATGCCAGCAAGAAAAAGGGGTCTGCAATTCCTGATGGTGCCCCAAAGACGCAAAAGCCCGCACAGAAAAAGAGGCTGACATTGCCCGCAGGGTCCCCTATGGGCTGGCAAAAGCCTACAGCACCCGGGATTCCCAGGCGGTCTCCCATCCAAGTACTAACCGAGCCCGAGCCCGAGCCCGACCCTGCTTAGCTTCCGAGATCAGACGAGATCGGGCGTTTTCAGGGTGGTGTGGCCGTAGGCAGCCTCTCCCCTGCCACCACCGCTCTCGGCGCCCCCGCACACGCTGCCCACCCGCACTCAGCCCCAGCCCCCAAAGCCAGGGGCACCATTGTGACGCCCAACCACGCCAGCGCCTCCACGCACACAGCCCCGCACGCCTCTGCCCGCGACGACCCGACACGCACCCCCCCGCGCAAATCCCCCCCCCCCCCCCGGCCCGCGCATAAACAACGCCACGCTCCTTCCCTCATGTCCCCCAACAACAGGAACAGGGTCTCCCAGGGACCTGCCCCTCCGCAGCACCCCACCGAGAACAAGAAGTCCGGGACTGCCCGCAAGGACCCCTGTGGCCTCAACGTCCCGCAAGAAAAAAACGGCTGGAATTGCTCGCAGGGGCCTAAATAGCTTAAAAAGGCAAGCCAGCAAAAGGGGGAGAAGCTTGCAAACAGGGGACCCTAAGTGCTTCAAATGCCAGCAAGAAAAAGGGGTCTGCAATTCCTGATGGTGCCCCAAAGACGCAAAAGCCCGCACAGAAAAAGAGGCTGACATTGCCCGCAGGGTCCCCTATGGGCTGGCAAAAGCCTACAGCACCCGGGATTCCCAGGCGGTCTCCCATCCAAGTACTAACCGAGCCCGAGCCCGACCCTGCTTAGCTTCCGAGATCAGACGAGATCGGGCGTTTTCAGGGTGGTGTGGCCGTAGGCAGCCTCTCCCCTGCCACCACCGCTCTCGGTGCCCCCGCACACGCTGCCCACCCGCACTCAGCCCCAGCCCCCAAAGCCAGGGGCACCATTGTGACGCCCAACCACGCCAGCGCCCCCACGCACACAGCCCCGCACGCCTCTGCCCGCGACGACCCGACACGCACCCCCCCGCAAATCCCCCCCCTCCCCCCGGCCCGCGCATAAACAACACCACGCTCCTTCCCTCATGTCCCCCAAAAACAGGAACAGGGTCTCCCATGGACCTGCCCCTCCGCAGCACCCCACCGAGAACAAGAAGTCCGGGACTGCCCGCAAGGACCCCTGTGGCCTCAACGTCCCGCAAGAAAAAAACGGCTGGAATTGCTCGCAAGGGCCTAAATAGCTTAAAAAGGCAAGCCAGCAAAAGGGGGAAAAGCTTGCAAACAGGGGACCCTAAGTGCTTCAAATGCCAGCAAGAAAAAGGGGTCTGCAATTCCTGATGGTGCCCCAAAGACGCAAAAGCCCGCACAGAAAAAGAGGCTGACATTGCCCGCCGGGTCCCCTATGGGCTGGCAAAAGCCTACAGCACCCGGGATTCCCAGGCGGTCTCCCATCCAAGTACTAACCGAGCCCGACCCTGCTTAGCTTCCGAGATCAGACGAGATCGGGCGTTTTCAGGGTGGTGTGGCCGTAGGCACCCTCTCCCCTGCCACCACCGCTCTCGGCGCCCCGCACACGCTGCCCACCCGCACTCAGCCCCAGCCCCCAAAGCCAGGGGCACCATTGTGACGCCCAACCACGCCAGCGCCCCCACGCACACAGCCCCGCACGCCTCTGCCCGCGACGACCCGACACGCACCCCCCCGCAAATCCCCCCCCTCCCCCCGGCCCGCGCATAAACAACACCACGCTCCTTCCCTCATGTCCCCCAACAACAGGAACAGGGTCTCCCATGGACCTGCCCCTCCGCAGCACCCCACCGAGAACAAGAAGTCCGGGACTGCCCGCAAGGACCCCTGTGGCCTCAACGTCCCGCAAGAAAAAAACGGCTGGAATTGCTCGCAAGGGCCTAAATAGCTTAAAAAGGCAAGCCAGCAAAAGGGGGAAAAGCTTGCAAACAGGGGACCCTAAGTGCTTCAAATGCCAGCAAGAAAAAGGGGTCTGCAATTCCTGATGGTGCCCCAAAGACGCAAAAGCCCGCACAGAAAAAGAGGCTGACATTGCCCGCCGGGTCCCCTAGGGCTGGCAAAAGCCTACAGCACCCGGGATTCCCAGGCGGTCTCCCATCCAAGTACTAACCGAAGCCCGACCCTGCTTAGCTTCCGAGATCAGACGAGATCGGGCGTTTTCAGGGTGGTGTGGCCGTAGGCAGCCTCTCCCTGCCACCACCGCTCTCGGCGCCCCCGCACACGCTGCCCACCCGCACTCAGCCCCAGCCCCCAAAGCAGGGGCACCATTGTGACGCCCAACCACGCCAGCGCCCCCACGCACACAGCCCCGCACGCCTCTGCCCGCGACGACCCGACACGCGCCCCCCCGCAAATCCCCCCCCCGCCCCCCGGCCCGCGCATAAACAACACCACGCTCCTTCCCTCATGTCCCCCAACAACAGGAACAGGGTCTCCCATGGACCTGCCCCTCCGCAGCACCCCACCGAGAACAAGAAGTCCGGGACTGCCCGCAAGGACCCCTGTGGCCTCAACGTCCCGCAAGAAAAAAAAACGGCTGGAATTGCTCGCAGGGGCCTAAATAGCTTAAAAAGGCAAGCCAGCAAAAGGGGGAGAAGCTTGCAAACAGGGGACCCTAAGTGCCTTCAAATTGCCAGCAAGAAAAAGGGGTCTGCAATTCCTGATGGTGCCCCAAAGACGCAAAAGCCCGCACAGAAAAAGAGGCTGACATTGCCCGCAGGGTCCCCTATGGGCTGGCAAAAGCCTACAGCACCCGGATTCCCAGGCGGTCTCCCATCCAAGTACTAACCGAGCCCGACCCTGCTTAGCTTCCGAGATCAGACGAGATCGGGCGTTTTCAGGGTGGTGTGGCCGTAGGCAGCCTCTCCCCTGCCACCACCGCTCTCGGCGCCCCGCACACGCTGCCCACCCCGCACTCAGCCCCAGCCCCCAAAGCCAGGGGCACCATTGTGACGCCCAACCACGGCCAGCGCCCCCACGCACACAGCCCCGCACGCCTCTGCCCGCGACGACCCGACACGCACCCCCCCGCGCAAATCCCCCCCCCCCCCCGGCCCGCGCATAAACAACGCCACGCTCCTTCCCTCATGTCCCCCAACAACAGGAACAGGGTCTCCCATGGACCTGCCCCTCCGCAGCACCCCACCGAGAACAAGAAGTCCGGGACTGCCCGCAAGGACCCCTGTGGCCTCAACGTCCCGCAAGAAAAAAACGGCTGGAATTGCTCGCAGGGGCCTAAATAGCTTAAAAAGGCAAGCCAGCAAAAGGGGGAGAAGCTTGCAAACAGGGGACCCTAAGTGCTTCAAATGCCAGCAAGAAAAAGGGGTCTGCAATTCCTGATGGTGCCCCAAAGACGCAAAAGCCCGCACAGAAAAAGAGGCTGACATTGCCCGCAGGGTCCCCTATGGGCTGGCAAAAGCCTACAGCACCCGGGATTCCCAGGCGGTCTCCCATCCAAGTACTAACCGAGCCCGACCCTGCTTAGCTTCCGAGATCAGACGAGATCGGGCGTTTTCAGGGTGGTGTGGCCGTAGGCAGCCTCTCCCCTGCCACCACCGCTCTCGGCGCCCCCGCACACGCTGCCCACCCGCACTCAGCCCCAGCCCCCAAAGCCAGGGGCACCATTGTGACGCCCAACCACGCCAGCGCCTCCACGCACACAGCCCCGCACGCCTCTGCCCGCGACGACCCGACACGCACCCCCCGCGCAAATCCCCCCCCCCCCCCCGGCCCGCGCATAAACAACGCCACGCTCCTTCCCTCATGTCCCCCAACAACAGGAACAGGGTCTCCCATGGACCTGCCCCTCCGCAGCACCCCACCGAGAACAAGAAGTCCGGGACTGCCCGCAAGGACCCCTGTGGCCTCAACGTCCCGCAAGAAAAAAACGGCTGGAATTGCTCGCAGGGGCCTAAATAGCTTAAAAAGGCAAGCCAGCAAAAGGGGGAGAAGCTTGCAAACAGGGGACCCTAAGTGCTTCAAATGCCAGCAAGAAAAAGGGGTCTGCAATTCCTGATGGTGCCCCAAAGACGCAAAAGCCCGCACAGAAAAAGAGGCTGACATTGCCCGCAGGGTCCCCTATGGGCTGGCAAAAGCCTACAGCACCCGGGATTCCCAGGCGGTCTCCCATCCAAGTACTAACCGAGCCCGAGCCCGAGCCCGACCCTGCTTAGCTTCCGAGATCAGACGAGATCGGGCGTTTTCAGGGTGGTGTGGCCGTAGGCAGCCTCTCCCCTGCCACCACCGCTCTCGGCGCCCCCGCACACGCTGCCCACCCGCACTCAGCCCCAGCCCCCAAAGCCAGGGGCACCATTGTGACGCCCAACCACGCCAGCGCCTCCACGCACACAGCCCCGCACGCCTCTGCCCGCGACGACCCGACACGCACCCCCCCGCGCAAATCCCCCCCCCCCCCCCGGCCCGCGCATAAACAACGCCACGCTCCTTCCCTCATGTCCCCCAACAACAGGAACAGGGTCTCCCAGGGACCTGCCCCTCCGCAGCACCCCACCGAGAACAAGAAGTCCGGGACTGCCCGCAAGGACCCCTGTGGCCTCAACGTCCCGCAAGAAAAAAACGGATGGAATTGCTCGCAGGGGCCTAAATAGCTTAAAAAGGCAAGCCAGCAAAAGGGGGAGAAGCTTGCAAACAGGGGACCCTAAGTGCTTCAAATGCCAGCAAGAAAAAGGGGTCTGCAATTCCTGATGGTGCCCCAAAGACGCAAAAGCCCGCACAGAAAAAGAGGCTGACATTGCCCGCAGGGTCCCCTATGGGCTGGCAAAAGCCTACAGCACCCGGGATTCCCAGGCGGTCTCCCATCCAAGTACTAACCGAGCCCGAGCCCGACCCTGCTTAGCTTCCGAGATCAGACGAGATCGGGCGTTTTCAGGGTGGTGTGGCCGTAGGCAGCCTCTCCCCTGCCACCACCGCTCTCGGTGCCCCCGCACACGCTGCCCACCCGCACTCAGCCCCAGCCCCCAAAGCCAGGGGCACCATTGTGACGCCCAACCACGCCAGCGCCCCCACGCACACAGCCCCGCACGCCTCTGCCCGCGACGACCCGACACGCACCCCCCCGCAAATCCCCCCCCTCCCCCCGGCCCGCGCATAAACAACACCACGCTCCTTCCCTCATGTCCCCCAAAAACAGGAACAGGGTCTCCCATGGACCTGCCCCTCCGCAGCACCCCACCGAGAACAAGAAGTCCGGGACTGCCCGCAAGGACCCCTGTGGCCTCAACGTCCCGCAAGAAAAAAACGGCTGGAATTGCTCGCAAGGGCCTAAATAGCTTAAAAAGGCAAGCCAGCAAAAGGGGCAAAAGCTTGCAAACAGGGGACCCTAAGTGCTTCAAATGCCAGCAAGAAAAAGGGGTCTGCAATTCCTGATGGTGCCCCAAAGACGCAAAAGCCCGCACAGAAAAAGAGGCTGACATTGCCCGCCGGGTCCCCTATGGGCTGGCAAAAGCCTACAGCACCCGGGATTCCCAGGCGGTCTCCCATCCAAGTACTAACCGAGCCCGACCCTGCTTAGCTTCCGAGATCAGACGAGATCGGGCGTTTTCAGGGTGGTGTGGCCGTAGGCACCCTCTCCCCTGCCACCACCGCTCTCGGCGCCCCCGCACACGCTGCCCACCCGCACTCAGCCCCAGCCCCCAAAGCCAGGGGCATCATTGTGACGCCCAACCACGCCAGCGCCCCCACGCACACAGCCCCGCACGCCTCTGCCCGCGACGACCCGACACGCACCCCCCCGCGCAAATCCCCCCCCCCCCCGGCCCGCGCATAAACAACGCCACGCTCCTTCCCTCATGTCCCCCAACAACAGGAACAGGGTCTCCCATGGACCTGCCCCTCCGCAGCACCCCACCGAGAACAAGAAGTCCGGGACTGCCCGCAAGGACCCCTGTGGCCTCAACGTCCCGCAAGAAAAAAACGGCTGGAATTGCTCGCAGGGGCCTAAATAGCTTAAAAAGGCAAGCCAGCAAAAGGGGGAGAAGCTTGCAAACAGGGGACCCTAAGTGCTTCAAATGCCAGCAAGAAAAAGGGGTCTGCAATTCCTGATGGTGCCCCAAAGACGCAAAAGCCCGCACAGAAAAAGAGGCTGACATTGCCCGCAGGGTCCCCTATGGGCTGGCAAAAGCCTACAGCACCCGGGATTCCCAGGCGGTCTCCCATCCAAGTACTAACCGAGCCCGACCCTGCTTAGCTTCCGAGATCAGACGAGATCGGGCGTTTTCAGGGTGGTGTGGCCGTAGGCAGCCTCTCCCCTGCCACCACCGCTCTCGGCGCCCCCGCACACGCTGCCCACCCGCACTCAGCCCCAGCCCCCAAAGCCAGGGGCACCATTGTGACGCCCAACCACGCCAGCGCCTCCACGCACACAGCCCCGCACGCCTCTGCCCGCGACGACCCGACACGCACCCCCCCGCGCAAATCCCCCCCCCCCCCCCCGGCCCGCGCATAAACAACGCCACGCTCCTTCCCTCATGTCCCCCAACAACAGGAACAGGGTCTCCCATGGACCTGCCCCTCCGCAGCACCCCACCGAGAACAAGAAGTCCGGGACTGCCCGCAAGGACCCCTGTGGCCTCAACGTCCCGCAAGAAAAAAACGGCTGGAATTGCTCGCAGGGGCCTAAATAGCTTAAAAAGGCAAGCCAGCAAAAGGGGGAGAAGCTTGCAAACAGGGGACGCTAAGTGCTTCAAATGCCAGCAAGAAAAAGGGGTCTGCAATTCCTGATGGTGCCCCAAAGACGCAAAAGCCCGCACAGAAAAGAGGCTGACATTGCCCGCAGGGTCCCCTATGGGCTGGCAAAAGCCTACAGCACCCGGGATTCCCAGGCGGTCTCCCATCCAAGTACTAACCGAGCCCGAGCCCGACCCTGCTTAGCTTCCGAGATCAGACGAGATCGGGCGTTTTCAGGGTGGTGTGGCCGTAGGCAGCCTCTCCCCTGCCACCACCGCTCTCGGCGCCCCCGCACACGCTGCCCACCCGCACTCAGCCCCAGCCCCCAAAGCCAGGGGCACCATTGTGACGCCAACCACGCCAGCGCCTCCACGCACACAGCCCCGCACGCCTCTGCCCGGCGACCGACCCGACACGCACCCCCCCGCGCAAATCCCCCCACCCCCCCCCCGCGCAAAAACAACGCCACGCTCCTTCCCTCATGTCCCCCAACAACAGGAACAGGGTCTCCCATGGACCTGCCCCTCCGCAGCACCCCACCGAGAACAAGAAGTCCGGGACTGCCCGCAAGGACCCCTGTGGCCTCAACGTCCCGCAAGAAAAAAACGGCTGGAATTGCTCGCAGGGGCCTAAATAGCTTAAAAAGGCAAGCCAGCAAAAGGGGGAGAAGCTTGCAAACAGGGGACCCGAAGTGCTTCAAATGCCAGCAAGAAAAAGGGGTCTGCAATTCCTGATGGTGCCCCAAAGACGCAAAAGCCCGCACAGAAAAAGAGGCTGACATTGCCCGCAGGGTCCCCTATGGGCTGGCAAAAGCCTACAGCACCCGGGATTCCCAGGCGGTCTCCCATCCAAGTACTAACCGAGCCCGAGCCCGAGCCCGACCCTGCTTAGCTTCCGAGATCAGACGAGATCGGGCGTTTTCAGGGTGGTGTGGCCGTAGGCAGCCTCTCCCCTGCCACCACCGCTCTCGGCGCCCCCGCACACGCTGCCCACCCGCACTCAGCCCCAGCCCCCAAAGCCAGGGGCACCATTGTGACGCCCAACCACGCCAGCGCCTCCACGCACACAGCCCCGCACGCCTCTGCCCGCGACGACCCGACACGCACCCCCCCGCGCAAATCCCCCCCCCCCCCCCGCTCAAAAACAACGCCACGCTCCTTCCCTCATGTCCCCCAACAACAGGAACAGGGTCTCCCATGGACCTGCCCCTCCGCAGCACCCCACCGAGAACAAGAAGTCCGGGACTGCCCGCAAGGACCCCTGTGGCCTCAACGTCCCGCAAGAAAAAACGGCTGGAATTGCTCGCAGGGGCCTAAATAGCTTAAAAAGGCAAGCCAGCAAAAGGGGGAGAAGCTTGCAAACAGGGGACCCTAAGTGCTTCAAATGCCAGCAAGAAAAAGGGGTCTGCAATTCCTGATGGTGCCCCAAAGACGCAAAAGCCCGCACAGAAAAAGAGGCTGACATTGCCCGCAGGGTCCCCTATGGGCTGGCAAAAGCCTACAGCACCCGGGATTCCCAGGCGGTCTCCCATCCAAGTACTAACCGAGCCCGAGCCCGACCCTGCTTAGCTTCCGAGATCAGACGAGATCGGGCGTTTTCAGGGTGGTGTGGCCGTAGGCAGCCTCTCCCCTGCCACCACCGCTCTCGGCGCCCCCGCACACGCTGCCCACCCGCACTCAGCCCCAGCCCCCAAAGCCAGGGGCACCATTGTGACGCCCAACCACGCCAGCGCCCCCACGCACACAGCCCCGCACGCCTCTGCCCGCGACGACCCGACACGCACCCCCCCGCGCAAATCCCCCCCCCCCCCGGCCCGCGCATAAACAACGCCACGCTCCTTCCCTCATGTCCCCCAACAACAGGAACAGGGTCTCCCAGGGACCTGCCCCTCCGCAGCACCCCACCGAGAACAAGAAGTCCGGGACTGCCCGCAAGGACCCCTGTGGCCTCAACGTCCCGCAAGAAAAAAACGGCTGGAATTGCTCGCAGGGGCCTAAATAGCTTAAAAAGGCAAGCCAGCAAAAGGGGGAGAAGCTTGCAAACAGGGGACCCTAAGTGCTTCAAATGCCAGCAAGAAAAAGGGGTCTGCAATTCCTGATGGTGCCCCAAAGACGCAAAAGCCCGCACAGAAAAAGAGGCTGACATTGCCCGCAGGGTCCCCTATGGGCTGGCAAAAGCCTACAGCACCCGGGATTCCCAGGCGGTCTCCCATCCAAGTACTAACCGAGCCCGACCCTGCTTAGCTTCCGAGATCAGACGAGATCGGGCGTTTTCAGGGTGGTGTGGCCGTAGGCAGCCTCTCCCCTGCCACCACCGCTCTCGGCGCCCCCGCACACGCTGCCCACCCGCACTCAGCCCCAGCCCCCAAAGCCAGGGGCACCATTGTGACGCCCAACCACGCCAGCGCCCCCACGCACACAGCCCCGCACGCCTCTGCCCGCGACGACCCGACACGCACCCCCCCGCGCAAATCCCCCCCCCCCCCCGGCCCGCGCATAAACAACGCCACGCTCCTTCCCTCATGTCCCCCAACAACAGGAACAGGGTCTCCCAGGGACCTGCCCCTCCGCAGCACCCCACCGAGAACAAGAAGTCCGGGACTGCCCGCAAGGACCCCTGTGGCCTCAACGTCCCGCAAGAAAAAAACGGCTGGAATTGCTCGCAGGGGCCTAAATAGCTTAAAAAGGCAAGCCAGCAAAAGGGGGAGAAGCTTGCAAACAGGGGACCCTAAGTGCTTCAAATGCCAGCAAGAAAAAGGGGTCTGCAATTCCTGATGGTGCCCCAAAGACGCAAAAGCCCGCACAGAAAAAGAGGCTGATATTGCCCGCAGGGTCCCCTATGGGCTGGCAAAAGCCTACAGCACCCGGGATTCCCAGGCGGTCTCCCATCCAAGTACTAACCGAGCCCGACCCTGCTTAGCTTCCGAGATCAGACGAGATCGGGCGTTTTCAGGGTGGTGTGGCCGTAGGCAGCCTCTCCCCTGCCACCACCGCTCTCGGCGCCCCCGCACACGCTGCCCACCCGCACTCAGCCCCAGCCCCCAAAGCCAGGGGCACCATTGTGACGCCCAACCACGCCAGCGCCTCCACGCACACAGCCCCGCACGCCTCTGCCCGCGACGACCCGACACGCGCCCCCCCGCAAATCCCCCCCCGCCCCCCGGCCCGCGCATAAACAACACCACGCTCCTTCCCTCATGTCCCCCAACAACAGGAACAGGGTCTCCCATGGACCTGCCCCTCCGCAGCACCCCACCGAGAACAAGAAGTCCGGGACTGCCCGCAAGGACCCCTGTGGCCTCAACGTCCCGCAAGAAAAAAACGGCTGGAATTGCTCGCAGGGGCCTAAATAGCTTACTCGCAGGGGCCTAAATAGCTTAAAAAGGCAAGCCAGCAAAAGGGGGAGAAGCTTGCAAACAGGGGACCCTAAGTGCTTCAAATGCCAGCAAGAAAAAGGGGTCTGCAATTCCTGATGGTGCCCCAAAGACGCAAAAGCCCGCACAGAAAAAGAGGCTGGACATTGCCCGCCGGGTCCCCTATGGGCTGGCAAAAGCCTACAGCACCCGGGATTCCCAGGCGGTCTCCCATCCAAGTACTAACCGAGCCCGACCCTGCTTAGCTTCCGAGATCAGACGAGATCGGGCGTTTTCAGGGTGGTGTGGCCGTAGGCAGCCTCTCCCCTGCCACCACCGCTCTCGGCGCCCCCGCACACGCTGCCCACCCGCACTCAGCCCCAGCCCCCAAAGCCAGGGGCACCATTGTGACGCCCAACCACGCCAGCGCCCCCACGCACACAGCCCCGCACGCCTCTGCCCGCGACGACCCGACACGCACCCCCCCGCGCAAATCCCCCCCCCCCCCCCGGCCCGCGCATAAACAACACCACGCTCCTTCCCTCATGTCCCCCAACAACAGGAACAGGGTCTCCCAGGGACCTGCCCCTCCGCAGGCACCCCACCGAGAACAAGAAGTCCGGGACTGCCCGCAAGGACCCCTGTGGCCTCAACGTCCCGCAAGAAAAAAACGGCTGGAATTGCTCGCAGGGGCCTAAATAGCTTAAAAAGGCAAGCCAGCAAAAGGGGGAGAAGCTTGCAAACAGGGGACCCTAAGTGCTTCAAATGCCAGCAAGAAAAAGGGGTCTGCAATTCCTGATGGTGCCCCAAAGACGCAAAAGCCCGCACAGAAAAAGAAGCTGACATTGCCCGCAGGGTCCCCTATGGGCTGGCAAAAGCCTACAGCACCCGGGATTCCCAGGCGGTCTCCCATCCAAGTACTAACCGAGCCCGAGCCCGGACCCTGCTTAGCTTCCGAGATCAGACGAGATCGGGCGTTTTCAGGGTGGTGTGGCCGTAGGCAGCCTCTCCCCTGCCACCACCGCTCTCGGCGCCCCCGCACACGCTGCCCACCCGCACTCAGCCCCAGCCCCCAAAGCCAGGGCACCATTGTGACGCCCAACCACGCCAGCGCCCCCACGCACACAGCCCCGCACGCCTCTGCCCGCGACGACCCGACACGCGCCCCCCCGCAAATCCCCCCCCGCCCCCCGGCCCGCGCATAAACAACACCACGCTCCTTCCCTCATGTCCCCCAACAACAGGAACAGGGTCTCCCATGGACCTGCCCCTCCGCAGCACCCCACCGAGAACAAGAAGTCCGGGACTGCCCGCAAGGACCCCTGTGGCCTCAACGTCCCGCAAGAAAAAAACGGCTGGAATTGCTCGCAGGGGCCTAAATAGCTTAAAAAGGCAAGCCAGCAAAAGGGGGAGAAGCTTGCAAACAGGGGACCCTAAGTGCTTCAAATGCCCAGCAAGAAAAAGGGGTCTGCAATTCCTGATGGTGCCCCAAAGACGCAAAAGCCCGCACAGAAAAAGAGGCTGACATTGCCCGCAGGGTCCCCTATGGGCTGGCAAAAGCCTACAGCACCCGGGATTCCCAGGCGGTCTCCCATCCAAGTACTAACCGAGCCCGACCCTGCTTAGCTTTCGAGATCAGACGAGATCGGGCGTTTTCAGGGTGGTGTGGCCGTAGGCACCCTCTCCCCTGCCACCACCGCTCTCGGCGCCCCCGCACACGCTGCCCACCCGCACTCAGCCCCAGCCCCCAAAGCCAGGGGCACCATTGTGACGCCCAACCACGCCAGCGCCTCCACGCACACAGCCCCGCACGCCTCTGCCCGCGACGACCCGACACGCACCCCCCCGCGCAAATCCCCCCCCCCCCCCCCGGCCCGCGCATAAACAACGCACGCTCCTTCCCTCATGTCCCCCAACAACAGGAACAGGGTCTCCCATGGACCCTGCCCCTCCGCAGCACCCCACCGAGAACAAGAAGTCCGGGGACTGCCCGCAAGGACCCCTGTGGCCTCAACGTCCCGCAAGAAAAAAACGGCTGGAATTGCTCGCAGGGCCTAAATAGCTTAAAAGGCAAGCCAGCAAAAGGGGGAGAAGCTTGCAAACAGGGGACCCTAAGTGCTTCAAATGCCAGCAAGAAAAAGGGTCTGCATTCCTGATGGTGCCCCAAAGACGCAAAAGCCCGCACAGAAAAAGAGGCTGACATTGCCCGCAGGGTCCCCTATGGGCTGGCAAAAGCCTACAGCACCCGGGATTCCCAGGCGGTCTCCCATCCAAGTACTAACCGAGCCCGAGCCCGACCCTGCTTAGCTTCCGAGATCAGACGAGATCGGGCGTTTTCAGGGTGGTGTGGCCGTAGGCAGCCTCTCCCCTGCCACCACCGCTCTCGGCGCCCCCGCACACGCTGCCCACCCGCACTCAGCCCCAGCCCCCAAAGCCAGGGGCACCATTGTGACGCCCAACCACGCCAGCGCCTCCCACGCACACAGCCCCGCACGCCTCTGCCCGCGACGACCCGACACGCACCCCCCCCGCGCAAATCCCCCCCCCCCCCCCCGCGCAAAAACAACGCCACGCTCCTTCCCTCATGTCCCCCAACAACAGGAACAGGGTCTCCCATGGACCTGCCCCTCCGCAGCACCCCACCGAGAACAAGAAGTCCGGGACTGCCCGCAAGGACCCCTGTGGCCTCAACGTCCCGCAAGAAAAAAACGGCTGGAATTGCTCGCAGGGGCCTAAATAGCTTAAAAAGGCAAGCCAGCAAAAGGGGGAGAAGCTTGCAAAACAGGGGACCCGAAGTGCTTCAAATGCCAGCAAGAAAAAGGGGTCTGCAATTCCTGATGGTGCCCCAAAGACGCAAAAGCCCGCACAGAAAAAGAGGCTGACATTGCCCGCAGGGTCCCCTATGGGCTGGCAAAAGCCTACAGCACCCGGGATTCCCAGGCGGTCTCCCATCCAAGTACTAACCGAGCCCGAGCCCGAGCCGACCCTGCTTAGCTTCCGAGATCAGACGAGATCGGGCGTTTTCAGGGTGGTGTGGCCGTAGGCAGCCTCTCCCCCTGCCACCACCGCTCTCGGCGCCCCCGCACACGCTGCCCACCCGCACTCAGCCCCAGCCCCCAAAGCCAGGGGCACCATTGTGACGCCCAACCACGCCAGCGCCCCCACGCACACAGCCCCGCACGCCTCTGCCCGCGACGACCCGACACGCACCCCCCCGCGCAAATCCCCCCCCCCCCCCCCGGCCCGCGCATAAACAACGCCACGCTCCTTCCCTCATGTCCCCCAACAACAGGAACAGGGTCTCCCCAGGGACCTGCCCCTCCGCAGCACCCCACCGAGAACAAGAAGTCCGGGACTGCCCGCAAGGACCCCTGTGGCCTCAACGTCCCGCAAGAAAAAAACGGCTGGAATTGCTCGCAGGGGCCTAAATAGCTTAAAAAGGCAAGCCAGCAAAAGGGGAGAAGCTTGCAAACAGGGGACCCTAAGTGCTTCAAATGCCAGCAAGAAAAAGGGGTCTGCAATTCCTGATGGTGCCCCAAAGACGCAAAAGCCCGCACAGAAAAAGAGGCTGACATTGCCCGCAGGGTCCCCTATGGGCTGGCAAAAGCCTACAGCACCCGGGATTCCCAGGCGGTCTCCCTCCAAGTACTAACCGAGCCCGACCCTGCTTAGCTTCCGAGATCAGACGAGATCGGGCGTTTTCAGGGTGGTGTGGCCGTAGGCAGCCTCTCCCCTGCCACCACCGCTCTCGGCGCCCCGCCACACGCTGCCCACCCGCACTCAGCCCCAGCCCCCAAAGCCAGGGGCACCATTGTGACGCCCAACCACGCCAGCGCCCCCACGCACACAGCCCCGCACGCCTCTGCCCGCGACGACCCGACACGCACCCCCCCGCGCAAATCCCCCCCCCCCCCCCGGCCCGCGCATAAACAACGCCACGCTCCTTCCCTCATGTCCCCCAACAACAGGAACAGGGTCTCCCAGGGACCTGCCCCTCCGCAGCACCCCACCGAGAACAAGAAGTCCGGGACTGCCCGCAAGGACCCCTGTGGCCTCAACGTCCCGCAAGAAAAAAACGGCTGGAATTGCTCGCAGGGGCCTAAATAGCTTAAAAAGGCAAGCCAGCAAAAGGGGGAGAAGCTTGCAAACAGGGGACCCTAAGTGCTTCAAATGCCAGCAAGAAAAAGGGGTCTGCAATTCCTGATGGTGCCCCAAAGACGCAAAAGCCCGCACAGAAAAAGAGGCTGACATTGCCCGCAGGGTCCCCTATGGGCTGGCAAAAGCCTACAGCACCCGGGATTCCCAGGCGGTCTCCCATCCAAGTACTAACCGAGCCCGAGCCCGACCCTGCTTAGCTTCCGAGATCAGACGAGATCGGGCGTTTTCAGGGTGGTGTGGCCGTAGGCAGCCTCTCCCCTGCACCACCGCTCTCGGTGCCCCCGCACACGCTGCCCACCCGCACTCAGCCCCAGCCCCCAAAGCCAGGGGCACCATTGTGACGCCCAACCACGGCCAGCGCCCCCACGCACACAGCCCCGCACGCCTCTGCCCGCGACGACCCGACACGCACCCCCCCGCAAATCCCCCCCTCCCCCCGGCCCCGCGCATAAACAACACCACGCTCCTTCCCTCATGTCCCCCAACAACAGGAACAGGGTCTCCCATGGACCTGCCCCTCCGCAGCACCCCACCGAGAACAAGAAGTCCGGGACTGCCCGCAAGGACCCCTGTGGCCTCAACGTCCCGCAAGAAAAAAACGGCTGGAATTGCTCGCAGGGGGCCTAAATAGCTTAAAAAGGCAAGCCAGCAAAAGGGGGAGAAAGCTTGCAAACAGGGGACCCTAAGTGCTTCAAATGCCAGCAAGAAAAAGGGGTCTGCAATTCCTGATGGTGCCCCAAAGACGCAAAAGCCCGCACAGAAAAAGAGGCTGACATTGCCCGCAGGGTCCCCTATGGGCTGGCAAAAGCCTACAGCACCCGGGATTCCCAGGCGGTCTCCCATCCAAGTACTAACCGAGCCCGACCCTGCTTAGCTTCCGAGATCAGACGAGATCGGGCGTTTTCAGGGTGGTGTGGCCGTAGGCAGCCTCTCCCCTGCCACCACCGCTCTCGGCGCCCCCGCACACGCTGCCCACCCGCACTCAGCCCCAGCCCCCAAAGCCAGGGGCACCATTGTGACGCCCAACCACGCCAGCGCTCCACGCACACAGCCCCGCACGCCTCTGCCCGCGACGACCCGACACGCACCCCCCCGCGCAAATCCCCCCCCCCCCCCCGGCCCGCGCATAAACAACGCCACGCTCCTTCCCTCATGTCCCCCAACAACAGGAACAGGGTCTCCCATGGACCTGCCCCTCCGCAGCACCCCACCGAGAACAAGAAGTCCGGGACTGCCCGCAAGGACCCCTGTGGCCTCAACGTCCCGCAAGAAAAAAACGGCTGGAATTGCTCGCAGGGGCCTAAATAGCTTAAAAAGGCAAGCCAGCAAAAGGGGGAGAAGCTTGCAAACAGGGGACCCTAAGTGCTTCAAATGCCAGCAAGAAAAAGGGGTCTGCAATTCCTGATGGTGCCCCAAAGACGCAAAAGCCCGCACAGAAAAAGAGGCTGACATTGCCCGCAGGGTCCCCTATGGGCTGGCAAAAGCCTACAGCACCCGGGATTCCCAGGCGGTCTCCCATCCAAGTACTAACCGAGCCCGACCCTGCTTAGCTTCCGAGATCAGACGAGATCGGGGCGTTTTCAGGGTGGTGTGGCCGTAGGCAGCCTCTCCCCTGCCACCACCGCTCTCGGCGCCCCCGCACACGCTGCCCACCCGCACTCAGCCCCAGCCCCCAAAGCCAGGGGCACCATTGTGACGCCCAACCACGCCAGCGCCTCCACGCACACAGCCCCCGCACGCCTCTGCCCGCGACGACCCGACACGCACCCCCCCCGCGCAAATCCCCCCCCCCCCCCCCGGCCCGCGCATAAACAACGCCACGCTCCTTCCCTCATGTCCCCCAACAACAGGAACAGGGTCTCCCATGGACCTGCCCCTCCGCAGCACCCCACCGAGAACAAGAAGTCCGGGACTGCCCGCAAGGACCCCTGTGGCCTCAACGTCCCGCAAGAAAAAAAACGGCTGGAATTGCTCGCAGGGGCCTAAATAGCTTAAAAAGGCAAGCCAGCAAAAGGGGGAGAAGCTTGCAAACAGGGGACCCTAAGTGCTTCAAATGCCAGCAAGAAAAAGGGGTCTGCAATTCCTGATGGTGCCCCAAAGACGCAAAAGCCCGCACAGAAAAAGAGGCTGACATTGCCCGCAGGGTCCCCTATGGGCTGGCAAAAGCCTACAGCACCCGGGATTCCCCAGGCGGTCTCCCATCCAAGTACTAACCGAGCCCGAGCCCGAGCCCGACCCTGCTTAGCTTCCGAGATCAGACGAGATCGGGCGTTTTCAGGGTGGTGTGGCCGTAGGCAGCCTCTCCCCTGCCACCACCGCTCTCGGCGCCCCCGCACACGCTGCCCACCCGCACTCAGCCCCAGCCCCCAAAGCCAGGGGCACCATTGTGACGCCCAACCACGCCAGCGCCTCCACGCACACAGCCCCGCACGCCTCTGCCCGCGACGACCCGACACGCACCCCCCCCGCGCAAATCCCCCCCCCCCCCCCGGCCCGCGCATAAACAACGCCACGCTCCTTCCCTCATGTCCCCCAACAACAGGAACAGGGTCTCCCAGGGACCTGCCCCTCCGCAGCACCCCACCGAGAACAAGAAGTCCGGGACTGCCCGCAAGGACCCCTGTGGCCTCAACGTCCCGCAAGAAAAAAAACGGCTGGAATTGCTCGCAGGGGCCTAAATAGCTTAAAAAGGCAAGCCAGCAAAAGGGGGAGAAGCTTGCAAACAGGGGACCCTAAGTGCTTCAAATGCCAGCAAGAAAAAGGGGTCTGCAATTCCTGATGGTGCCCCAAAGACGCAAAAGCCCGCACAGAAAAAGAGGCTGACATTGCCCGCAGGTCCCCTATGGGCTGGCAAAAGCCTACAGCACCCGGGATTCCCAGGCGGTCTCCCATCCAAGTACTAACCGAGCCCGAGCCCGAGCCCGACCCTGCTTAGCTTCCGAGATCAGACGAGATCGGGCGTTTTCAGGGTGGTGTGGCCGTAGGCAGCCTCTCCCCTGCCACCACCGCTCTCGGCGCCCCCGCACACGCTGCCCACCCGCACTCAGCCCCAGCCCCCAAAGCCAGGGGCACCATTGTGACGCCCAACCACGCCAGCGCCTCCACGCACACAGCCCCGCACGCCTCTGCCCGCGACGACCCGACACGCACCCCCCCGCGCAAATCCCCCCCCCCCCCCCCCGGCCCGCGCATAAACAACGCCACGCTCCTTCCCTCATGTCCCCCAACAACAGGAACAGGGTCTCCCAGGGACCTGCCCCTCCGCAGCACCCCACCGAGAACAAGAAGTCCGGGACTGCCCGCAAGGACCCCTGTGGCCTCAACGTCCCGCAAGAAAAAAACGGCTGGAATTGCTCGCAGGGGCCTAAATAGCTTAAAAAGGCAAGCCAGCAAAAGGGGGAGAAGCTTGCAAACAGGGGACCCTAAGTGCTTCAAATGCCAGCAAGAAAAAGGGTCTGCAATTCCTGATGGTGCCCCAAAGACGCAAAAGCCCGCACAGAAAAAGAGGCTGACATTGCCCGCAGGGTCCCCTATGGGCTGGCAAAAGCCTACAGCACCCGGGATTCCCAGGCGGTCTCCCATCCAAGTACTAACCGAGCCCGAGCCCGACCCTGCTTAGCTTCCGAGATCAGACGAGATCGGGCGTTTTCAGGGTGGTGTGGCCGTAGGCAGCCTCTCCCCTGCCACCACCGCTCTCGGTGCCCCCGCACACGCTGCCCACCCGCACTCAGCCCCCAGCCCCCAAAGCCAGGGGCACCATTGTGACGCCCAACCACGCCAGCGCCCCCACGCACACAGCCCCGCACGCCTCTGCCCGCGACGACCCGACACGCACCCCCCCGCAAATCCCCCCCCTCCCCCCCGGCCCGCGCATAAACAACACCACGCTCCTTCCCTCATGTCCCCCAAAAACAGGAACAGGGTCTCCCATGGACCTGCCCCTCCGCAGCACCCCACCGAGAACAAGAAGTCCGGGACTGCCCGCAAGGACCCCCTGTGGCCTCAACGTCCCGCAAGAAAAAAAACGGCTGGAATTGCCTCGCAAGGGCCCTACAGCAAGAAAAAGGGGTCTGCAATTCCTGATGGTGCCCCAAAGACGCAAAAGCCCGCACAGAAAAAGAGGCTGACATTGCCCGCAGGGTCCCCTATGGGCTGGCAAAAGCCTACAGCACCCGGGATCCCCAGGCGGTCTCCCATCCAAGTACTAACCGAGCCCGACCCTGCTTAGCTTCCGAGATCAGACGAGATCGGGCGTTTTCAGGGTGGTGTGGCCGTAGGCACCCTCTCCCCTGCCACACCGCTCTCGGCGCCCCCGCACACGCTGCCCACCCGCACTCAGCCCCAGCCCCCAAAGCCAGGGGCACCATTGTGACGCCCAACCACGCAGCGCCCCCACGCACACAGCCCCGCACGCCTCTGCCCGCGACGACCCGACACGCACCCCCCCGCGCAAATCCCCCCCCCCCCCCGGCCCGCGCATAAACAACGCCACGCTCCTTCCCTCATGTCCCCCAACAACAGGAACAGGGTCTCCATGGACCTGCCCCTCCGCAGCACCCCACCGAGAACAAGAAGTCCGGGACTGCCCGCAAGGACTCCTGTGGCCTCAACGTCCCGCAAGAAAAAAACGGCTGGAATTGCTCGCAGGGGCCTAAATAGCTTAAAAAGGCAAGCCAGCAAAAGGGGGAGAAGCTTGCAAACAGGGGACCCTAAGTGCTTCAAATGCCAGCAAGAAAAAGGGGTCTGCAATTCCTGATGGTGCCCCAAAGACGCAAAAGCCCGCACAGAAAAAGAGGCTGACATTGCCCGCAGGGTCCCCTATGGGCTGGCAAAAGCCTACAGCACCCGGGATTCCCAGGCGGTCTCCCATCCAAGTACTAACCGAGCCCGACCCTGCTTAGCTTCCGAGATCAGACGAGATCGGGCGTTTTCAGGGTGGTGTGGCCGTAGGCAGCCTCTCCCCTGCCACCACCGCTCTCGGCGCCCCCGCACACGCTGCCCACCCGCACTCAGCCCCAGCCCCCAAAGCCAGGGGCACCATTGTGACGCCCAACCACGCCAGCGCCTCCACGCACACAGCCCCGCACGCCTCTGCCCGCGACGACCCGACACGCACCCCCCCGCGCAAATCCCCCCCCCCCGGCCCGCGCAAAAACAACGCCACGCTCCTTCCCTCATGTCCCCCAACAACAGGAACAGGGTCTCCCATGGACCTGCCCCTCCGCAGCACCCCACCGAGAACAAGAAGTCCGGGACTGCCCGCAAGGACCCCTGTGGCCTCAACGTCCCGCAAGAAAAAAACGGCTGGATTGCTCGCAGGGGCCTAAATAGCTTAAAAAGGCAAGCCAGCAAAAGGGGGAGAAGCTTGCAAACAGGGGACCCTAAGTGCTTCAAATGCCAGCAAGAAAAAGGGGTCTGCAATTCCTGATGGTGCCCCAAAGACGCAAAAGCCCGCACAGAAAAAGAGGCTGACATTGCCCGCAGGGTCCCCTATGGGCTGGCAAAAGCCTACAGCACCCGGGATTCCCAGGCGGTCTCCCATCCAAGTACTAACCGAGCCCGACCCTGCTTAGCTTCCGAGATCAGACGAGATCGGGCGTTTTCAGGGTGGTGTGGCCGTAGGCAGCCTCTCCCCTGCCACCACCGCTCTCGGCGCCCCCGCACACGCTGCCCACCCGCACTCAGCCCCAGCCCCCAAAGCCAGGGGCACCACTGTGACGCCCAACCACGCCAGCGCCCCCACGCACACAGCCCCGCACGCCTCTGCCCGCGACGACCCGACACGCGCCCCCCCGCGCAAATCCCCCCCCGCCCCCCGGTCCGCGCATAAACAACACCACGCTCCTTCCCTCATGTCCCCCAACAACAGGAACAGGGTCTCCCAGGGACCTGCCCCTCCGCAGCACCCCACCGAGAACAAGAAGTCCGGGACTGCCCGCAAGGACCCCTGTGGCCTCAACGTCCCGCAAGAAAAAAACGGCTGGAATTGCTCGCAGGGGCCTAAATAGCTTAAAAAGGCAAGCCAGCAAAAGGGGGAGAAGCTTGCAAACAGGGGACCCTAAGTGCTTCAAATGCCAGCAAGAAAAAGGGTCTGCAATTCCTGATGGTGCCCCAAAGACGCAAAAGCCCGCACAGAAAAAGAGGCTGACATTGCCCGCAGGGTCCCCTATGGGCTGGCAAAAGCCTACAGCACCCGGGATTCCCAGGCGGTCTCCCATCCAAGTACTAACCGAGCCCGAGCCCGACCCTGCTTAGCTTCCGAGATCAGACGAGATCGGGCGTTTTCAGGGTGGTGTGGCCGTAGGCACCCTCTCCCCTGCCACCACCGCTCTCGGCGCCCCCGCACACGCTGCCCACCCGCACTCAGCCCCAGCCCCCAAAGCCAGGGGCACCATTGTGACGCCCAACCACGCCAGCGCCCCCACGCACACAGCCCCGCACGCCTCTGCCCGCGACGACCCGACACGCGCCCCCCCGCAAATCCCCCCCGCCCCCCGGTCCGCCGCATAAACAACACCACGCTCCTTCCCTCATGTCCCCCAACAACAGGAACAGGGTCTCCCAGGGACCTGCCCTCCGCAGCACCCCACCGAGAACAAGAAGTCCGGGACTGCCGCAAGGACCCCTGTGGCCTCAACGTCCCGCAAGAAAAAAACGGCTGGAATTGCTCGCAGGGCCTAAATAGCTTAAAAAGGCAAGCCAGCAAAAGGGGGAGAAGCTTGCAAACAGGGGACCCTAAGTGCTTCAAATGCCAGCAAGAAAAAGGGTCTGCAATTCCTGATGGTGCCCCAAAGACGCAAAAGCCCGCACAGAAAAAGAGGCTGACATTGCCCGCAGGGTCCCCCTATGGGCTGGCAAAAGCCTACAGCACCCGGGATTCCCAGGCGGTCTCCCATCCAAGTACTAACCGAGCCCGAGCCCGACCCTGCTTAGCTTCCGAGATCAGACGAGATCGGGCGTTTTCAGGGTGGTGTGGCCGTAGGCAGCCTCTCCCCTGCCACCACCGCTCTCGGCGCCCCTGCACACGCTGCCCACCCGCACTCAGCCCCAGCCCCCAAAGCCAGGGGCACCATTGTGACGCCCAACCACGCCAGCGCCCCCACGCACACAGCCCCGCACGCCTCTGCCCGCGACGACCCGACACGCGCCCCCCCGCAAATCCCCCCCCGCCCCCTGCCCGCGCAAAATCAACACCACGCTCCTTCCCTCATGTCCCCCAACAACAGGAACAGGGTCTCCCAGGGACCTGCCCCTCCGCAGCACCCCACCGAGAACAAGAAGTCCGGGACTGCCCGCAAGGACCCCTGTGGCCTCAACGTCCCGCAAGAAAAAAACGGCTGGAATTGCTCGCAGGGCCTAAATAGCTTAAAAAGGCAAGCCAGCAAAAGGGGAGAAGCTTGCAAACAGGGGACCTAAGTGCTTCAAATGCCAGCAAGAAAAAGGGGATCTGCAATTCCTGATGGTGCCCCAAAGACGCAAAAGCCCGCACAGAAAAAGAGGCTGACATTGCCCGCAGGGTCCCCTATGGGCTGGCAAAAGCCTACAGCACCCGGGATTCCCAGGCGGTCTCCCATCCAAGTACTAACCGAGCCCGACCCTGCTTAGCTTCCGAGATCAGACGAGATCGGGCGTTTTCAGGGTGGTGTGGCCGTAGGCAGCCTCTCCCCTGCCACCACCGCTCTCGGCGCCCCGCACACGCTGCCCACCCGCACTCAGCCCCAGCCCCCAAAGCCAGGGGCACCATTGTGACGCCCAACCACGCCAGCGCCTCCACGCACACAGCCCCGCACGCCTCTGCCCGCGACGACCCGACACGCACCCCCCCGCGCAAAATCCCCCCCCCCCGGCCCGCGCAAAAACAACGCCACGCTCCTTCCCTCATGTCCCCCAACAACAGGAACAGGGTCTCCCATGGACCTGCCCCTCCGCAGCACCCCACCGAGAACAAGAAGTCCGGGACTGCCCGCAAGGACCCCTGTGGCCTCAACGTCCCGCAAGAAAAAAAACGGCTGGAATTGCTCGCAGGGGCCTAAATAGCTTAAAAAGGCAAGCCAGCAAAAGGGGGAGAAGCTTGCAAACAGGGGACCCTAAGTGCTTCAAATGCCAGCAAGAAAAAGGGGTCTGCAATTCCTGATGGTGCCCCAAAGACGCAAAAGCCCGCACAGAAAAAGAGGCTGACATTGCCCGCAGGGTCCCCTATGGGCTGGCAAAAGCCTACAGCACCCGGGATTCCCAGGCGGTCTCCCATCCAAGTACTAACCGAGCCCGAGCCCGACCCTGCTTAGCTTCCGAGATCAGACGAGATCGGGCGTTTTCAGGGTGGTGTGGCCGTAGGCACCCTCTCCCCTGCCACCACCGCTCTCGGCGCCCCCGCACACGCTGCCCACCCGCACTCAGCCCCAGCCCCCAAAGCCAGGGGCACCATTGTGACGCCCAACCACGCCAGCGCCCCCACGCACACAGCCCCGCACGCCTCTGCCCGCGACGACCCGACACGCGCCCCCCGCAAATCCCCCCCCGCCCCCGGTCCGCGCATAAACAACACCACGCTCCTTCCCTCATGTCCCCCAACAACAGGAACAGGGTCTCCCAGGGACCTGCCCCTCCGCAGCACCCCACCGAGAACAAGAAGTCCGGGACTGCCCGCAAGGACCCCTGTGGCCTCAACGTCCCGCAAGAAAAAACGGCTGGAATTGCTCGCAGGGGCCTAAATAGCTTAAAAGGCAAGCCAGCAAAAGGGGGAGAAGCTTGCAAACAGGGGACCCTAAGTGCTTCAAATGCCAGCAAGAAAAAGGGGTCTGCAATTCCTGATGGTGCCCCAAAGACGCAAAAGCCCGCACAGAAAAAGAGGCTGACATTGCCCGCAGGGTCCCCTATGGGCTGGCAAAAGCCTACAGCACCCGGGATTCCCAGGCGGTCTCCCATCCAAGTACTAACCGAGCCCGACCCTGCTTAGCTTCCGAGATCAGACGAGATCGGGCGTTTTCAGGGTGGTGTGGCCGTAGGCAGCCTCTCCCCTGCCACCACCGCTCTCGGCGCCCCCGCACACGCTGCCCACCCGCACTCAGCCCCAGCCCCCAAAGCCAGGGGCACCATTGTGACGCCCAACCACGCCAGCGCCCCCACGCACACAGCCCCGCACGCCTCTGCCCGCGACGACCCGACACGCACCCCCCCGCGCAAATCCCCCCCCCCCGGCCCGCGCAAAAACAACGCCACGCTCCTTCTCTCATGTCCCCCAACAACAGGAACAGGGTCTCCCAGGGACCTGCCCCTCCGCAGCACCCCACCGAGAACAAGAAGTCCGGGACTGCCCGCAAGGACCCCTGTGGCCTCAACGTCCCGCAAGAAAAAAACGGCTGGAATTGCTCGCAGGGGCCTAAATAGCTTAAAAAGGCAAGCCAGCAAAAGGGGGAGAAGCTTGCAAACAGGGGACCCTAAGTGCTTCAAATGCCAGCAAGAAAAAGGGGTCTGCAATTCCTGATGGTGCCCCAAAGACGCAAAAGCCCGCACAGAAAAAGAGGCTGACATTGCCCGCAGGGTCCCCTATGGGCTGGCAAAAGCCTACAGCACCCGGGATCCCCAGGCGGTCTCCCATCCAAGTACTAACCGAGCCCGAGCCCGACCCTGCTTAGCTTCCGAGATCAGACGAGATCGGGCGTTTTCAGGGGTGGTGTGGCCGTAGGCACCCTCTCCCCTGCCACCACCGCTCTCGGCGCCCCCGCACACGCTGCCCACCCGCACTCAGCCCCAGCCCCCCAAAGCCAGGGGCACCATTGTGACGCCCAACCACGCCAGCGCCCCCACGCACACAGCCCCGCACGCCTCTGCCCGCGACGACCCGACACGCACCCCCCCGCGCAAATCCCCCCCCCCCCGGCCCGCGCATAAACAACGCCACGCTCCTTCCCTCATGTCCCCCAACAACAGGAACAGGGTCTCCCATGGACCTGCCCCTCCGCAGCACCCCACCGAGAACAAGAAGTCCGGGACTGCCCGCAAGGACTCCTGTGGCCTCAACGGTCCCGCAAGAAAAAAACGGCTGGAATTGCTCGCAGGGGCCTAAATAGCTTAAAAAGGCAAGCCAGCAAAAGGGGGAGAAGCTTGCAAACAGGGGACCCTAAGTGCTTCAAATGCCAGCAAGAAAAAGGGGTCTGCAATTCCTGATGGTGCCCCAAAGACGCAAAAGCCCGCACAGAAAAAGAGGCTGACATTGCCCGCAGGGTCCCCTATGGGCTGGCAAAAGCCTACAGCACCCGGGATTCCCAGGCGGTCTCCCATCCAAGTACTAACCGAGCCCGAGCCCGACCCTGCTTCGCTTCCGAGATCAGACGAGATCGGGCGTTTTCAGGGTGGTGTGGCCGTAGGCAGCCTCTCCCCTGCCACCACCGCTCTCGGCGCCCCCGCACACGCTGCCCACCCGCACTCAGCCCCAGCCCCCAAAGCCAGGGGCACCATTGTGACGCCCAACCACGCCAGCGCCCCCACGCACACAGCCCCGCACGCCTCTGCCCGCGACGACCCGACACGCGCCCCCCCGCAAATCCCCCCCCGCCCCCGGCCCGCGCATAAACAACACCACGCTCCTTCCCCTCATGTCCCCCAACAACAGGAACAGGGTCTCCCATGGACCTGCCCCTCCGCAGCACCCCACCGAGAACAAGAAGTCCGGGACTGCCCGCAAGGACCCCTGTGGCCTCAACGTCCCGCAAGAAAATAACGGCTGGAATTGCTCACAGGGGCCTAAATAGCTTAAAAAGGCAAGCCAGCAAAAGGGGGAGAAGCTTGCAAACAGGGGACCCTAAGTGCTTCAAATGCCAGCAAGAAAAAGGGGTCTGCAATTCCTGATGGTGCCCCAAAGACGCAAAAGCCCGCACAGAAAAGAGGCTGACATTGCCCGCAGGGTCCCCTATGGGCTGGCAAAAGCCTACAGCCCCGGGATTCCCAGGCGGTCTCCCATCCAAGTACTAACCGAGCCCGAGCCCGACCCTGCTTAGCTTCCGAGATCAGACGAGATCGGGCGTTTTCAGGGTGGTGTGGCCGTAGGCACCCTCTCCCCTGCCACCACCGCTCTCGGCGCCCCCCGCACACTCTGCCCACCCGCACTCAGCCCCAGCCCAAAGCCAGGGGGCACCATTGTGACGCCCAACCACGCCAGCGCCCCCACGCACACAGCCCCGCACGCCTCTGCCCGCGACGACCCGACACGCGCCCCCCGCAAATCCCCCCCCGCCCCCCGGCCCGCGCATAAACAACACCACGCTCCTTCCCTCATGTCCCCCAAAAACAGGAACAGGGTCTCCCATGGACCTGCCCCTCCGCAGCACCCCACCGAGAACAAGAAGTCCGGGACTGCCCGCAAGGACCCCTGTGGCCTCAACGTCCCGCAAGAAAAAAACGGCTGGAATTGCTCGCAGGGGCCTAAATAGCTTAAAAAGGCAAGCCAGCAAAAAGGGGAGAAGCTTGCAAACAGGGGACCCTAAAGTGCTTCAAATGCCAGCAAGAAAAAGGGGTCTGCAATTCCTGATGGTGCCCCAAAGACGCAAAAGCCCGCACAGAAAAAGAGGCTGACATTGCCCGCAGGGTCCCCTATGGGCTGGCAAAAGCCTACAGCACCCGGGATTCCCAGGCGGTCTCCCATCCAAGTACTAACCGAGCCCGACCCGCTAGCTTCAGAGATTTCGACGAGATCGGGCGTTTTCAGGGTGGTGTGGCCGTAGGCAGCCTCTCCCCTGCCACCACCGCTCTCGGCGCCCCCGCACACGCTGCCCACCCGCACTCAGCCCCAGCCCCCAAAGCCAGGGGCACCATTGTGACGCCCAACCACGCCAGCGCCCCCACGCACACAGCCCGCACACCTCTGCCGCGACGACCCGACACGCACCCCCCCCCGCAAATCCCCCCCCCACTCCGGCCCGCGCAAAAACAACGCCACGCTCCTTCCCTCATGTCCCCCAACAACAGGAACAGGGTCTCCCAGGGACCTGCCCCTCCGCAGCACCCCACCGAGAACAAGAAGTCCGGGACTGCCCGCAAGGACCCCTGTGGCCTCAACGTCCCGCAAGAAAAAAACGGCTGGAATTGCTCGCAGGGGCCTAATAGCTTAAAAGGCAAGCCAGCAAAAGGGGGAGAAGCTTGCAAACAGGGGACCCTAAGTGCTTCAAATGCCAGCAAGAAAAAGGGGTCTGCAATTCCTGATGGTGCCCCAAAGACGCAAAAGCCCGCACAGAAAAAGAGGCTGACATTGCCCGCAGGGTCCCCTATGGGCTGGCAAAAGCCTACAGCACCCGGGATTCCCAGGCGGTCTCCCATCCAAGTACTAACCGAGCCCGACCCTGCTTAGCTTCCGAGATCAGACGAGATCGGGCGTTTTCAGGGTGGTGTGGCCGTAGGCAGCCTCTCCCCTGCCACCACCGCTCTCGGCGCCCCCGCACACGCTGCCCACCCGCACTCAGCCCCAGCCCCCAAAGCCAGGGGCACCAATTGTGACGCCCACCACGCCAGCGCCCCCACGCACACAGCCCCGCACTCCTCTGCCCGCGACGACCCGACACGCACTCCCCCGCAAATCCCCCCCCCCCGGCCCGCGCAAAAACAACGCCACGCTCCTTCTCTCATGTCCCCAAACAACAGGAACAGGGTCTCCCATGGACCTGCCCCTCCGCAGCACCCCACCGAGAACAAGAAGTCCGGGACTGCCCGCAAGGACCCCTGTGGCCTCAACGTCCCGCAAGAAAAAAACGGCTGGAATTGCTCGCAGGGGCCTAAATAGCTTAAAAAGGCAAGCCAGCAAAAGGGGGAGAAGCTTGCAAACAGGGGAACCTAAGTGCTTCAAATGCCAGCAAGAAAAAGGGGTCTGCAATTCCTGATGGTGCCCCAAAGACGCAAAAGCCCGCACAGAAAAGAGGCTGACATTGCCCGCAGGGTCCCCTATGGGCTGGCAAAAGCCTACAGCACCCGGGATTCCCAGGCGGTCTCCCATCCAAGTACTAACCGAGCCCGAGCCCGACCCTGCTTCGCTTCCGAGATCAGACGAGTTCGGGCGTTTTCAGGGTGGTGTGGCCGTAGGCAGCCTCTCCCCTGCCACCACCGCTCTCGGCGCCCCCGCACACGCTGCCCACCCGCACTCAGCCCCAGCCCCCAAAGCCAGGGGCACCATTGTGACGCCCAACCACGCCAGCGCCCCCACGCACACAGCCCCGCACGCCTCTGCCCGCGACGACCCGACACGCGCCCCCCGCAAATCCCCCCCCGCCCCCCTGCCCGCGCAAAATCAACACCACGCTCCTTTCCCTCATGTCCCCCAACAACAGGAACAGGGTCTCCCATGGACCCTGCCCCTCCGCAGCACCCCACCGAGAACAAGAAGTCCGGGACTGCCCGCAAGGACCCCTGTGGCCTCAACGTCCAGCAAGAAAAAAACGGCTGGAATTGCTCGCAGGGGCCTAAATAGCTTAAAAAGGCAAGCCAGCAAAAGGGGGAGAAGCTTGCAAACAGGGGACCCTAAGTGCTTCAAATGCCAGCAAGAAAAAGGGGTCTGCAATTCCTGATGGTGCCCCAAAGACGCAAAAGCCCGCACAGAAAAAGAGGCTGACATTGCCCGCAGGGTCCCCTATGGGCTGGCAAAAGCCTACAGCACCCGGGATTCCCAGGCGGTCTCCCATGCAAGTACTAACAGAGCCAGCCCGACCCTGCTTAGCTTCCGAGATCAGACGAGATCGGGCGTTTTCAGGGTGGTGTGGCCGTAGGCAGCCTCTCCCCTGCCACCACCGCTCTCGGCGCCCCCGCACACGCTGCCCACCCGCACTCAGCCCCAGCCCCAAAGCCAGGGGCACCATTGTGACGCCCAACCACGCCAGCGCCTCCACGCACACAGCCCCGCACGCCTCTGCCCGCGACGACCCGACACGCACCCCCCCGCGGCAAATCCCCCCCCCCGGCCCGCGCAAAAACAACGCCACGCTCCTTCCCTCATGTCCCCCAACAACAGGAACAGGGTCTCCCATGGACCTGCCCCTCCGCAGCACCCCACCGAGAACAAGAAGTCCGGGACTGCCCGCAAGGACCCCTGTGGCCTCAACGTCCCGCAAGAAAAAAACGGCTGGAATTGCTCGCAGGGGCCTAAATAGCTTAAAAAGGCAAGCCAGCAAAAGGGGGAGAAGCTTGCAAACAGGGGACCCTAAGTGCTTCAAATGCCAGCAAGAAAAAGGGGTCTGCAATTCCTGATGGTGCCCCAAGACGCAAAGCCCGCACAGAAAAAGAGGCTGACATTGCCCGCAGGGTCCCCTATGGGCTGGCAAAAGCCTACAGCACCCGGGATTCCCAGGCGTTCTCCCATCCAAGTACTAACCGAGCCCGACCCTGCTTAGCTTCCGAGATCAGACGAGATCGGGCGTTTTCAGGGTGGTGTGGCCGTAGGCAGCCTCTCCCCTGCCACCACCGCTCTCGGGCGCCCCCGCACACGCTGCCCACCCGCACTCAGCCCCAGCCCCCAAGCCAGGGGCACCACTGTGACGCCCAACCACGCCAGCGCCCCCACGCACACAGCCCGCACGCCTCTGCCCGCGACGACCCGACACGCGCCCCCCGCAAATCCCCCCCCCGCCCCCCGGTCCGCGCATAAACAACACCACGCTCCTTCCCTCATGTCCCCCAACAACAGGAACAGGGTCTCCCAGGGACCTGCCCCTCCGCAGCACCCCACCGAGAACAAGAAGTCCGGGACTCCCGCAAGGACCCCTGTGGCCTCAACGTCCCGCCAAGAAAAAAACGGCTGGAATTGCTCGCAGGGGCCTAAATAGCTTAAAAAGGCAAGCCAGCAAAAGGGGGAGAAGCTTGCAAACAGGGGACCTAAGTGCTTCAAATGCCAGCAAGAAAAAGGGGTCTGCAATCCTGATGGTGCCCCAAAGACGCAAAAGCCCGCACAGAAAAAGAGGCTGACATTGCCCGCAGGGTCCCCTATGGGCTGGCAAAAGCCTACAGCACCCGGATTCCCAGGCGGTCTCCCATCCAAGTACTAACCGAGCCCGACCCTGCTTAGCTTCCGAGATCAGACGAGATCGGGCGTTTTCAGGGTGGTGTGGCCGTAGGCAGCCTCTCCCCTGCCACCACCGCTCTCGGCGCCCCCGCACACGCTGCCCACCCGCACTCAGCCCCAGCCCCCAAAGCCAGGGGCACCATTGTGACGCCCAACCACGCCAGCGCCCCCACGCACACAGCCCCGCACGCCTCTGCCCCGCGACGACCCGACACGCACCCCCCCGCGCAAATCCCCCCCCCCCGGCCGCGCGCAAAAACAACGCCACGCTCCTTCTCTCATGTCCCCCAACAACAGGAACAGGGTCTCCCAGGGACCTGCCCCTCCGCAGCACCCCACCGGAGAACAAGAAGTCCGGGACTGCCCGCAAGGACCCCTGTGGCCTCAACGTCCCGCAAGAAAAAAACGGCTGGAATTGCTCGCAGGGGCCTAAATAGCTTAAAAAGGCAAGCCAGCAAAAGGGGGAGAAGCTTGCAAACAGGGGACCCTAAGTGCTTCAAATGCCAGCAAGAAAAAGGGGTCTGCAATTCCTGATGGTGCCCCAAAGACGCAAAAAGCCCGCACAGAAAAAGAGGCTGACATTGCCCGCAGGGTCCCCTACGGGCTGGCAAAAGCCTACAGCACCCGGGATCCCCAGGCGGTCTCCCATCCAAGTACTAACCGAGCCCGAGCCCGACCCTGCTTAGCTTCCGAGATCAGACGAGATCGGGCGTTTTCAGGGTGGTGTGCCGTAGGCACCCTCTCCCTGCCACCAACGCTCTCGGCGCCCCCGCCACACGCTGCCCACCCGCACTCAGCCCCAGCCCCCAAAGCCAGGGGCACCATTGTGACGCCCAACCACGCCAGCGCCCCCACGCACACAGCCCCGCACGCCTCTGCCCGCGACGACCCGACACGCACCCCCCCGCGCAAATCCCCCCCCCCCCGGCCCGCGCATAAACAACGCCACGCTCCTTCCCTCATGTCCCCAACAACAGGAACAGGGTCTCCCATGGACCTGCCCCTCCGCAGCACCCCACCGAGAACAAGAAGTCCGGGACTGCCCGCAAGGACTCCTGTGGCCTCAACGTCCCGCAAGAAAAAAACGGCTGGAATTGCTCCGCAGGGGCCTAAATAGCTTAAAAAGGCAAGCCAGCAAAAGGGGAGAAGCTTGCAAACAGGGGACCCTAAGTGCTTCAAATGCCAGCAAGAAAAAGGGTCTGCAATTCCTGATGGTGCCCCAAAGGCGCAAAAGCCCGCACAGAAAAAGAGGCTGACATTGCCCGCAGGGTCCCCTATGGGCTGGCAAAAGCCTACAGCACCCGGGATTCCCAGGCGGTCTCCCATCCAAGTACTAACCGAGCCCGAGCCCGACCCTGCTTCGCTTCCGAGATCAGACGAGATCGGGCGTTTTCAGGGTGGTGGT
The DNA here is from genome assembly GCF_033815535.1 of Pezoporus flaviventris. Classification (NCBI taxonomy): domain Eukaryota; kingdom Metazoa; phylum Chordata; class Aves; order Psittaciformes; family Psittacidae; genus Pezoporus; species Pezoporus flaviventris. The sequence continues at coordinate 48,511 of NW_026893401.1, read as the reverse complement.
GGCCGTAGGCAGCCTCTCCCCTGCCACCACCGCTCTCGGCGCCCCCGCACACGCTGCCCACCCGCACTCAGCCCCAGCCCCCAAAGCCAGGGGCACCATTGTTGACGCCCAACCACGCCAGCGCCCCCACGCACACAGCCCCGCACGCCTCTGCCCGCGACGACCCGACACGCGCCCCCCCCGCAAATCCCCCCCGCCCCCGGCCCGCGCATAAACAACACCACGCTCCTTCCCTCATGTCCCCCAACAACAGGAACAGGGTCTCCCATGGACCTGCCCCTCCGCAGCACCCCACCGAGAACAAGAAGTCCGGGACTGCCCGCAAGGACCCCTGTGGCCTCAACGTCCCGCAAGAAAAAAAACGGCTGGAATTGCTCGCAGGGGCCTAAATAGCTTAAAAAGGCAAGCCAGCAAAAGGGGGAGAAGCTTGCAAACAGGGGACCCTAAGTGCTTCAAATGCCAGCAAGAAAAAGGGGTCTGCAATTCCTGATGGTGCCCCAAAGACGCAAAAGCCCGCACAGAAAAAGAGGCTGACATTGCCCGCAGGGTCCCCTATGGGCTGGCAAAAGCCTACAGCACCCGGGATTCCAGGCGGTCTCCCATCCAAGTACTAACCGAGCCCGACCCTGCTTAAGCTTCCGAGATCAGACGAGATCGGGCGTTTTCAGGGTGTGTGGCCGTAGGCAGCCCTCTCCCCTGCCACCACCGCTCTCGGCGCCCCGCACACGCTGCCCACCCGCACTCAGCCCCAGCCCCCAAAGCCAGGGGCACCATTGTGACGCCCAACCACGCCAGCGCCCCCACGCACACAGCCCCGCACACCTCTGCCCGCGACGACCCGACACGCACCCCCCCCCGCAAATCCCCCCCCACCTCCGGCCCGCGCAAAAACAACGCCACGCTCCTTCCCTCATGTCCCCCAACAACAGGAACAGGGTCTCCCAGGGACCTGCCCCTCCGCAGCACCCCACCGAGAACAAGAAGTCCGGGACTGCCCGCAAGGACCCCTGTGGCCTCAACGTCCCGCAAGAAAAAAACGGCTGGAATTGCTCGCAGGGCCTAAATAGCTTAAAAAGGCAAGCCAGCAAAAGGGGGAGAAGCTTGCAAACAGGGGACCCTAAGTGCTTCAAATGCCAGCAAGAAAAGGGGTCTGCAATTCCTGATGGTGCCCCAAAGACGCAAAAGCCCGCACAGAAAAAGAGGCTGACATTGCCCGCAGGGTCCCCTATGGGCTGGCAAAAGCCTACAGCACCCGGGATTCCCAGGCGGTCTCCCATCCAAGTACTAACCGAGCCCGACCCTGCTTAGCTTCCGAGATCAGACGAGATCGGGCGTTTTCAGGGTGGTGTGGCCGTAGGCAGCCTCTCCCCTGCCACCACCGCTCTCGGCGCCCCCGCACACGCTGCCCACCCGCACTCAGCCCCAGCCCCCAAAGCCAGGGGCACCATTGTGACGCCCAACCACGCAGCGCCCCCACGCACACAGCCCCGCACGCCTCTGCCCGCGACGACCCGACACGCGCCCCCCCGCAAATCCCCCCCCCCCCGGCCCGCGCAAAATCAACACCACGCTCCTTCCCTCATGTCCCCCAACAACAGGAACAGGGTCTCCCATGGACCTGCCCCTCCGCAGCACCCCACCGAGAACAAGAAGTCCGGGACTGCCCGCAAGGACCCCTGTGGCCTCAACGTCCCGCAAGAAAATAACGGCTGGAATTGCTCACAGGGGCCTAAATAACTAAATAGCTTAAAAAGGCAAGCCAGCAAAAGGGGGAGAAGCTTGCAAACAGGGGACCCTAAGTGCTTCAAATGCCAGCAAGAAAAAGGGGTCTGCAATTCCTGATGGTGCCCCAAAGACGCAAAAGCCCGCACAGAAAAGAGGCTGACATTGCCCGCAGGGTCCCCTATGGGCTGGCAAAAGCCTACAGCACCGGGATTCCCAGGCGGTCTCCCATCCAAGTACTAACCGAGCCCGAGCCCGACCCTGCTTAGCTTCCGAGATCAGACGAGATCGGGCGTTTTCAGGGTGGTGTGGCCGTAGGCACCCTCTCCCCTGCCACCACCGCTCTCGGCGCCCCCGCACACTCTGCCCACCCGCACTCAGCCCCAGCCCCCAAAGCCAGGGGCACCATTGTGACGCCCAACCACGCCAGCGCCCCCACGCACACAGCCCCGCACGCCTCTGCCCGCGACGACCCGACACGCGCCCCCCCGCAAATCCCCCCCCGCCCCCCGGCCCGCGCATAAACAACACCACGCTCCTTCCCTCATGTCCCCCAAAAACAGGAACAGGGTCTCCCATGGACCTGCCCCTCCGCAGCACCCCACCGAGAACAAGAAGTCCGGGACTGCCCGCAAGGACCCCTGTGGCCTCAACGTCCCGCAAGAAAAAAAACGGCTGGAATTGCTCGCAGGGGCCTAAATAGCTTAAAAAGGCAAGCCAGCAAAAAGGGGAGAAGCTTGCAAACAGGGGACCCTAAGTGCTTCAAATGCCAGCAAGAAAAAGGGGTCTGCAATTCCTGATGGTGCCCCAAAGACGCAAAAGCCCGCACAGAAAAAGAGGCTGACATTGCCCGCAGGGTCCCCTATGGGCTGGCAAAAGCCTACAGCACCCGGGATTCCCAGGCGGTCTCCCATCCAAGTACTAACCGAGCCCGACCCTGCTTAGCTTCCGAGATCAGACGAGATCGGGCGTTTTCAGGGTGGTGTGGCCGTAGGCAGCCTCTCCCCTGCCACCACCGCTCTCGGCGCCCCCGCACACGCTGCCCACCCGCACTCAGCCCCAGCCCCCAAAGCCAGGGGCACCATTGTGACGCCCAACCACGCCAGCGCCTCCACGCACACAGCCCCGCACGCCTCTGCCCGCGACGACCCGACACGCACCCCCCCGCGCAAATCCCCCCCCCCCGGCCCGCGCAAAAACAACCCCACGCTCCTTCCCTCATGTCCCCCAACAACAGGAACAGGGTCTCCCATGGACCTGCCCCTCCGCAGCACCCCACCGAGAACAAGAAGTCCGGGACTGCCCGCAAGGACCCCTGTGGCCTCAACGTCCCGCAAGAAAAAAACGGCTGGAATTGCTCGCAGGGGCCTAAATAGCTTAAAAAGGCAAGCCAGCAAAAGGGGGAGAAGCTTGCAAACAGGGGACCCTAAGTGCTTCAAATGCCAGCAAGAAAAAGGGGTCTGCAATTCCTGATGGTGCCCCAAAGACGCAAAAGCCCGCACAGAAAAAGAGGCTGACATTGCCCGCAGGGTCCCCTATGGGCTGGCAAAAGCCTACAGCACCCGGGATTCCCAGGCGGTCTCCCATCCAAGTACTAACCGAGCCCGACCCTGCTTAGCTTCCGAGATCAGACGAGATCGGGCGTTTTCAGGGTGGTGTGGCCGTAGGCAGCCTCTCCCCTGCCACCACCGCTCTCGGCGCCCCCGCACACGCTGCCCACCCGCACTCAGCCCCAGCCCCCAAAGCCAGGGGCACCATTGTGACGCCCAACCACGCCAGCGCCCCCACGCACACAGCCCCGCACATTTCTGCCCGCGACGACCCGACACGCACCCCCCCCCGCAAATCCCCCCCCACCTCCGGCCCGCGCAAAAACAACGCCACGCTCCTTCCCTCATGTCCCCCAACAACAGGAACAGGGTCTCCCAGGGACCTGCCCCTCCGCAGCACCCCACCGAGAACAAGAAGTCCGGGACTGCCCGCAAGGACCCCTGTGGCCTCAACGTCCCGCAAGAAAAAAACGGCTGGAATTGCTCGCAGGGGCCTAAATAGCTTAAAAAGGCAAGCCAGCAAAAGGGGGAGAAGCTTGCAAACAGGGGACCCTAAGTGCTTCAAATGCCAGCAAGAAAAAGGGGTCTGCAATTCCTGATGGTGCCCCAAAGACGCAAAAGCCCGCACAGAAAAAGAGGCTGACATTGCCCGCAGGGTCCCCTATGGGCTGGCAAAAGCCTACAGCACCCGGGATTCCCAGGCGGTCTCCCATCCAAGTACTAACCGAGCCCGACCCTGCTTAGCTTCCGAGATCAGACGAGATCGGGCGTTTTCAGGGTGGTGTGGCCGTAGGCAGCCTCTCCCCTGCCACCACCGCTCTCGGCGCCCCCGCACACGCTGCCCACCCGCACTCAGCCCCAGCCCCCAAAGCCAGGGGCACCATTGTGACGCCCAACCACGCCAGCGCCCCCACGCACACAGCCCCGCACTCCTCTGCCCGCGACGACCCGACACGCACTCCCCCGCAAATCCCCCCCCCCCGGCCCGCGCAAAAACAACGCCACGCTCCTTCTCTCATGTCCCCCAACAACAGGAACAGGGTCTCCCATGGACCTGCCCCTCCGCAGCACCCCACCGAGAACAAGAAGTCCGGGACTGCCCGCAAGGACCCCTGTGGCCTCAACGTCCCGCAAGAAAAAAACGGCTGGAATTGCTCGCAGGGGCCTAAATAGCTTAAAAAGGCAAGCCAGCAAAAGGGGGAGAAGCTTGCAAACAGGGGACCCTAAGTGCTTCAAATGCCAGCAAGAAAAAGGGGTCTGCAATTCCTGATGGTGCCCCAAAGACGCAAAAGCCCGCACAGAAAAAGAGGCTGACATTGCCCGCAGGGTCCCCTATGGGCTGGCAAAAGCCTACAGCACCCGGGATTCCCAGGCGGTCTCCCATCCAAGTACTAACCGAGCCCGAGCCCGACCCTGCTTCGCTTCCGAGATCAGACGAGTTCGGGCGTTTTCAGGGTGGTGTGGCCGTAGGCAGCCTCTCCCCTGCCACCACCGCTCTCGGCGCCCCCGCACACGCTGCCCACCCGCACTCAGCCCCAGCCCCCAAAGCCAGGGGCACCATTGTGACGCCCAACCACGCCAGCGCCCCCACGCACACAGCCCCGCACGCCTCTGCCCGCGACGACCCGACACGCGCCCCCCCGCAAATCCCCCCCCGCCCCCCTGCCCGCGCAAAATCAACACCACGCTCCTTCCCTCATGTCCCCCAACAACAGGAACAGGGTCTCCCATGGACCTGCCCCTCCGCAGCACCCCACCGAGAACAAGAAGTCCGGGACTGCCCGCAAGGACCCCTGTGGCCTCAACGTCCCGCAAGAAAAAAACGGCTGGAATTGCTCGCAGGGGCCTAAATAGCTTAAAAAGGCAAGCCAGCAAAAGGGGGAGAAGCTTGCAAACAGGGGACCCTAAGTGCTTCAAATGCCAGCAAGAAAAAGGGGTCTGCAATTCCTGATGGTGCCCCAAAGACGCAAAAGCCCGCACAGAAAAAGAGGCTGACATTGCCCGCAGGGTCCCCTATGGGCTGGCAAAAGCCTACAGCACCCGGGATTCCCAGGCGGTCTCCCATCCAAGTACTAACCGAGCCCGACCCTGCTTAGCTTCCGAGATCAGACGAGATCGGGCGTTTTCAGGGTGGTGTGGCCGTAGGCAGCCTCTCCCCTGCCACCACCGCTCTCGGCGCCCCCGCACACGCTGCCCACCCGCACTCAGCCCCAGCCCCCAAAGCCAGGGGCACCATTGTGACGCCCAACCACGCCAGCGCCCCCACGCACACAGCCCCGCACGCCTCTGCCCGCGACGACCCGACACGCGCCCCCCGCAAATCCCCCCCCCCCGGCCCGCGCAAAATCAACACCACGCTCCTTCCCTCATGTCCCTCAACAACAGGAACAGGGTCTCCCATGGACCTGCCCCTCCGCAGCACCCCACCGAGAACAAGAAGTCCGGGACTGCCCGCAAGGACCCCTGTGGCCTCAACGTCCCGCAAGAAAATAACGGCTGGAATTGCTCACAGGGGCCTAAATAGCTTAAAAAGGCAAGCCAGCAAAAGGGGGAGAAGCTTGCAAACAGGGACCCTAAGTGCTTCAAATGCCAGCAAGAAAAAGGGGTCTGCAATTCCTGATGGTGCCCCAAAGACGCAAAAGCCCGCACAGAAAAAGAGGCTGACATTGCCCGCAGGGTCCCCTATGGGCTGGCAAAAGCCTACAGCACCCGGGATTCCCAGGCGGTCTCCCATCCAAGTACTAACCGAGCCCGACCCTGCTTAGCTTCCGAGATCAGACGAGATCGGGCGTTTTCAGGGTGGTGTGGCCGTAGGCAGCCTCTCCCCTGCCACCACCGCTCTCGGCGCCCCCGCACACGCTGCCCACCCGCACTCAGCCCCAGCCCCCAAAGCCAGGGGCACCATTGTGACGCCCAACCACGCCAGCGCCCCCACGCACACAGCCCCGCACGCCTCTGCCCGCGACGACCCGACACGCGCCCCCCCGCAAATCCCCCCCCCCCGGCCCGCGCAAAATCAACACCACGCTCCTTCCCTCATGTCCCTCAACAACAGGAACACGGTCTCCCAGGGACCTGCCCCTCCGCAGCACCCCACCGAGAACAAGAAGTCCGGGACTGCCCGCAAGGACCCCTGTGGCCTCAACGTCCCGCAAGAAAAAAACGGCTGGAATTGCTCACAGGGGCCTAAATAGCTTAAAAAGGCAAGCCAGCAAAAGGGGGAGAAGCTTGCAAACAGGGGACCCTAAGTGCTTCAAATGCCAGCAAGAAAAAGGGGTCTGCAATTCCTGATGGTGCCCCAAAGACGCAAAAGCCCGCACAGAAAAAGAGGCTGACATTGCCCGCAGGGTCCCCTATGGGCTGGCAAAAGCCTACAGCACCCGGGATTCCCAGGCGGTCTCCCATCCAAGTACTAACCGAGCCCGAGCCCGACCCTGCTTCGCTTCCGAGATCAGACGAGTTCGGGCGTTTTCAGGGTGGTGTGGCCGTAGGCAGCCTCTCCCCTGCCACCACCGCTCTCGGCGCCCCCGCACACGCTGCCCACCCGCACTCAGCCCCAGCCCCCAAAGCCAGGGGCACCATTGTGACGCCCAACCACGCCAGCGCCTCCACGCACACAGCCCCGCACGCCTCTGCCCGCGACGACCCGACACGCACCCCCCCGCGCAAATCCCCCCCCCCCGGCCCGCGCAAAAACAACCCCACGCTCCTTCCCTCATGTCCCCCAACAACAGGAACAGGGTCTCCCATGGACCTGCCCCTCCGCAGCACCCCACCGAGAACAAGAAGTCCGGGACTGCCCGCAAGGACCCCTGTGGCCTCAACGTCCCGCAAGAAAAAAACGGCTGGAATTGCTCGCAGGGACCTAAATAGCTTAAAAAGGCAAGCCAGCAAAAGGGGGAGAAGCTTGCAAACAGGGGACCCTAAGTGCTTCAAATGCCAGCAAGAAAAAGGGGTCTGCAATTCCTGATGGTGCCCCAAAGACGCAAAAGCCCGCACAGAAAAAGAGGCTGACATTGCCCGCAGGGTCCCCTATGGGCTGGCAAAAGCCTACAGCACCCGGGATTCCCAGGCGGTCTCCCATCCAAGTACTAACCGAGCCCGACCCTGCTTAGCTTCCGAGATCAGACGAGATCGGGCGTTTTCAGGGTGGTGTGGCCGTAGGCAGCCTCTCCCCTGCCACCACCGCTCTCGGCGCCCCCGCACACGCTGCCCACCCGCACTCAGCCCCAGCCCCCAAAGCCAGGGGCACCATTGTGACGCCCAACCACGCCAGCGCCCCCACGCACACAGCCCCGCACACCTCTGCCCGCGACGACCCGACACGCACCCCCCCCGCAAATCCCCCCCCCACCTCCGGCCCGCGCAAAAACAACGCCACGCTCCTTCCCTCATGTCCCCCAACAACAGGAACAGGGTCTCCCAGGGACCTGCCCCTCCGCAGCACCCCACCGAGAACAAGAAGTCCGGGACTGCCCGCAAGGACCCCTGTGGCCTCAACGTCCCGCAAGAAAAAAACGGCTGGAATTGCTCGCAGGGGCCTAAATAGCTTAAAAAGGCAAGCCAGCAAAAGGGGGAGAAGCTTGCAAACAGGGGACCCTAAGTGCTTCAAATGCCAGCAAGAAAAAGGGGTCTGCAATTCCTGATGGTGCCCCAAAGACGCAAAAGCCCGCACAGAAAAAGAGGCTGACATTGCCCGCAGGGTCCCCTATGGGCTGGCAAAAGCCTACAGCACCCGGGATTCCCAGGCGGTCTCCCATCCAAGTACTAACCGAGCCCGACCCTGCTTAGCTTCCGAGATCAGACGAGATCGGGCGTTTTCAGGGTGGTGTGGCCGTAGGCAGCCTCTCCCCTGCCACCACCGCTCTCGGCGCCCCCGCACACGCTGCCCACCCGCACTCAGCCCCAGCCCCCAAAGCCAGGGGCACCATTGTGACGCCCAACCACGCCAGCGCCCCCACGCACACAGCCCCGCACACCTCTGCCCGCGACGACCCGACACGCACCCCCCCCCGCAAATCCCCCCCCCACCTCCGGCCCGCGCAAAAACAACGCCACGCTCCTTCCCTCATGTCCCCCAACAACAGGAACAGGGTCTCCCAGGGACCTGCCCCTCCGCAGCACCCCACCGAGAACAAGAAGTCCGGGACTGCCCGCAAGGACCCCTGTGGCCTCAACGTCCCGCAAGAAAAAAAACGGCTGGAATTGCTCGCAGGGGCCTAAATAGCTTAAAAAGGCAAGCCAGCAAAAGGGGGAGAAGCTTGCAAACAGGGGACCCTAAGTGCTTCAAATGCCAGCAAGAAAAAGGGGTCTGCAATTCCTGATGGTGCCCCAAAGACGCAAAAGCCCGCACAGAAAAAGAGGCTGACATTGCCCGCAGGGTCCCCTATGGGCTGGCAAAAGCCTACAGCACCCGGGATTCCCAGGCGGTCTCCCATCCAAGTACTAACCGAGCCCGACCCTGCTTAGCTTCCGAGATCAGACGAGATCGGGCGTTTTCAGGGTGGTGTGGCCGTAGGCAGCCTCTCCCCTGCCACCACCGCTCTCGGCGCCCCCGCACACGCTGCCCACCCGCACTCAGCCCCAGCCCCCAAAGCCAGGGGCACCATTGTGACGCCAACCACGCCAGCGCCCCCACGCACACAGCCCCGCACTCCTCTGCCCGCGACGACCCGACACGCACTCCCCCGCAAATCCCCCCCCCCCGGCCCGCGCAAAAACAACGCCACGCTCCTTCTCTCATGTCCCCCAACAACAGGAACAGGGTCTCCCATGGACCTGCCCCTCCGCAGCACCCCACCGAGAACAAGAAGTCCGGGACTGCCCGCAAGGACCCCTGTGGCCTCAACGTCCCGCAAGAAAAAAACGGCTGGAATTGCTCGCAGGGGCCTAAATAGCTTAAAAAGGCAAGCCAGCAAAAGGGGGAGAAGCTTGCAAACAGGGGACCCTAAGTGCTTCAAATGCCAGCAAGAAAAAGGGGTCTGCAATTCCTGATGGTGCCCCAAAGACGCAAAAGCCCGCACAGAAAAAGAGGCTGACATTGCCCGCAGGGTCCCCTATGGGCTGGCAAAAGCCTACAGCACCCGGGATTCCCAGGCGGTCTCCCATCCAAGTACTAACCGAGCCCGACCCTGCTTAGCTTCCGAGATCAGACGAGATCGGGCGTTTTCAGGGTGGTGTGGCCGTAGGCAGCCTCTCCCCTGCCACCACCGCTCTCGGCGCCCCCGCACACGCTGCCCACCCGCACTCAGCCCCAGCCCCCAAAGCCAGGGGCACCATTGTGACGCCCAACCACGCCAGCGCCCCCACGCACACAGCCCCGCACGCCTCTGCCCGCGACGACCCGACACGCACTCCCCCGCGCAAATCCCCCCCCCCCGGCCCGCGCAAAAACAACGCCACGCTCCTTCTCTCATGTCCCCCAACAACAGGAACACGGTCTCCCAGGGACCTGCCCCTCCGCAGCACCCCACCGAGAACAAGATGTCCGGGACTGCCCGCAAGGACCCCTGTGGCCTCAACGTCCCGCAAGAAAAAAACGGCTGGAATTGCTCGCAGGGGCCTAAATAGCTTAAAAAGGCAAGCCAGCAAAAGGGGGAGAAGCTTGCAAACAGGGGACCCTAAGTGCTTCAAATGCCAGCAAGAAAAAGGGGTCTGCAATTCCTGATGGTGCCCCAAAGACGCAAAAGCCCGCACAGAAAAAGAGGCTGACATTGCCCGCAGGGTCCCCTATGGGCTGGCAAAAGCCTACAGCACCCGGGATTCCCAGGCGGTCTCCCATCCAAGTACTAACCGAGCCCGAGCCCGACCCTGCTTCGCTTCCGAGATCAGACGAGTTCGGGCGTTTTCAGGGTGGTGTGGCCGTAGGCAGCCTCTCCCCTGCCACCACCGCTCTCGGCGCCCCCGCACACGCTGCCCACCCGCACTCAGCCCCAGCCCCCAAAGCCAGGGGCACCATTGTGACGCCCAACCACGCCAGCGCCCCCACGCACACAGCCCCGCACGCCTCTGCCCGCGACGACCCGACACGCACCCCCCCGCGCAAATCCCCCCCCCCCCCCCGGCCCGCGCATAAACAACGCCACGCTCCTTCCCTCATGTCCCCCAACAACAGGAACAGGGGTCTCCCAGGGACCTGCCCCTCCGCAGCACCCCACCGAGAACAAGAAGTCCGGGACTGCCCGCAAGGACCCCTGTGGCCTCAACGTCCCGCAAGAAAAAAACGGCTGGAATTGCTCGCAGGGGCCTAAATAGCTTAAAAAGGCAAGCCAGCAAAAGGGGGAGAAGCTTGCAAACAGGGGACCCTAAGTGCTTCAAATGCCAGCAAGAAAAAGGGGTCTGCAATTCCTGATGGTGCCCCAAAGACGCAAAAGCCCGCACAGAAAAAGAGGCTGACATTGCCCGCAGGGTCCCCTATGGGCTGGCAAAAGCCTACAGCACCCGGGATTCCCAGGCGGTCTCCCATCCAAGTACTAACCGAGCCCGACCCTGCTTAGCTTCCGAGATCAGACGAGATCGGGCGTTTTCAGGGTGGTGTGGCCGTAGGCAGCCTCTCCCCTGCCACCACCGCTCTCGGCGCCCCCGCACACGCTGCCCACCCGCACTCAGCCCCAGCCCCCAAAGCCAGGGGCACCATTGTGACGCCCAACCACGCCAGCGCCCCCACGCACACAGCCCCGCACTCCTCTGCCCGCGACGACCCGACACGCACTCCCCCGCAAATCCCCCCCCCCCGGCCCGCGCAAAAACAACGCCACGCTCCTTCTCTCATGTCCCCCAACAACAGGAACAGGGTCTCCCATGGACCTGCCCCTCCGCAGCACCCCACCGAGAACAAGAAGTCCGGGACTGCCCGCAAGGACCCCTGTGGCCTCAACGTCCCGCAAGAAAAAAACGGCTGGAATTGCTCGCAGGGGCCTAAATAGCTTAAAAAGGCAAGCCAGCAAAAGGGGGAGAAGCTTGCAAACAGGGGACCCTAAGTGCTTCAAATGCCAGCAAGAAAAAGGGGTCTGCAATTCCTGATGGTGCCCCAAAGACGCAAAAGCCCGCACAGAAAAAGAGGCTGACATTGCCCGCAGGGTCCCCTATGGGCTGGCAAAAGCCTACAGCACCCGGGATTCCCAGGCGGTCTCCCATCCAAGTACTAACCGAGCCCGAGCCCGACCCTGCTTAGCTTCCGAGATCAGACGAGATCGGGCGTTTTCAGGGTGGTGTGGCCGTAGGCAGCCTCTCCCCTGCCACCACCGCTCTCGGCGCCCCTGCACACGCTGCCCACCCGCACTCAGCCCCAGCCCCCAAAGCCAGGGGCACCATTGTGACGCCCAACCACGCCAGCGCCCCCACGCACACAGCCCCGCACTCCTCTGCCCGCGACGACCCGACACGCACTCCCCCGCAAATCCCCCCCCCCCCGGCCCGCGCAAAAACAACGCCACGCTCCTTCTCTCATGTCCCCCAACAACAGGAACAGGGTCTCCCATGGACCTGCCCCTCCGCAGCACCCCACCGAGAACAAGAAGTCCGGGACTGCCCGCAAGGACCCCTGTGGCCTCAACGTCCCGCAAGAAAAAAACGGCTGGAATTGCTCGCAGGGGCCTAAATAGCTTAAAAAGGCAAGCCAGCAAAAGGGGGAGAAGCTTGCAAACAGGGGACCCTAAGTGCTTCAAATGCCAGCAAGAAAAAGGGGTCTGCAATTCCTGATGGTGCCCCAAAGACGCAAAAGCCCGCACAGAAAAAGAGGCTGACATTGCCCGCAGGGTCCCCTATGGGCTGGCAAAAGCCTACAGCACCCGGGATTCCCAGGCGGTCTCCCATCCAAGTACTAACCGAGCCCGACCCTGCTTAGCTTCCGAGATCAGACGAGATCGGGCGTTTTCAGGGTGGTGTGGCCGTAGGCAGCCTCTCCCCTGCCACCACCGCTCTCGGCGCCCCCGCACACGCTGCCCACCCGCACTCAGCCCCAGCCCCCAAAGCCAGGGGCACCATTGTGACGCCCAACCACGCCAGCGCCCCCACGCACACAGCCCCGCACGCCTCTGCCCGCGACGACCCGACACGCACCCCCCCGCGCAAATCCCCCCCCCCCCCCGGCCCGCGCATAAACAACGCCACGCTCCTTCCCTCATGTCCCCCAACAACAGGAACAGGGTCTCCCAGGGACCTGCCCCTCCGCAGCACCCCACCGAGAACAAGAAGTCCGGGACTGCCCGCAAGGACCCCTGTGGCCTCAACGTCCCGCAAGAAAAAAACGGCTGGAATTGCTCGCAGGGGCCTAAATAGCTTAAAAAGGCAAGCCAGCAAAAGGGGGAGAAGCTTGCAAACAGGGGACCCTAAGTGCTTCAAATGCCAGCAAGAAAAAGGGGTCTGCAATTCCTGATGGTGCCCCAAAGACGCAAAAGCCCGCACAGAAAAAGAGGCTGACATTGCCCGCAGGGTCCCCTATGGGCTGGCAAAAGCCTACAGCACCCGGGATTCCCAGGCGGTCTCCCATCCAAGTACTAACCGAGCCCGACCCTGCTTAGCTTCCGAGATCAGACGAGATCGGGCGTTTTCAGGGTGGTGTGGCCGTAGGCAGCCTCTCCCCTGCCACCACCGCTCTCGGCGCCCCCGCACACGCTGCCCACCCGCACTCAGCCCCAGCCCCCAAAGCCAGGGGCACCATTGTGACGCCCAACCACGCCAGCGCCCCCACGCACACAGCCCCGCACTCCTCTGCCCGCGACGACCCGACACGCACTCCCCCGCAAATCCCCCCCCCCCGGCCCGCGCAAAAACAACGCCACGCTCCTTCTCTCATGTCCCCCAACAACAGGAACAGGGTCTCCCATGGACCTGCCCCTCCGCAGCACCCCACCGAGAACAAGAAGTCCGGGACTGCCCGCAAGGACCCCTGTGGCCTCAACGTCCCGCAAGAAAAAAACGGCTGGAATTGCTCGCAGGGGCCTAAATAGCTTAAAAAGGCAAGCCAGCAAAAGGGGGAGAAGCTTGCAAACAGGGGACCCTAAGTGCTTCAAATGCCAGCAAGAAAAAGGGGTCTGCAATTCCTGATGGTGCCCCAAAGACGCAAAAGCCCGCACAGAAAAAGAGGCTGACATTGCCCGCAGGGTCCCCTATGGGCTGGCAAAAGCCTACAGCACCCGGGATTCCCAGGCGGTCTCCCATCCAAGTACTAACCGAGCCCGACCCTGCTTAGCTTCCGAGATCAGACGAGATCGGGCGTTTTCAGGGTGGTGTGGCCGTAGGCAGCCTCTCCCCTGCCACCACCGCTCTCGGCGCCCCCGCACACGCTGCCCACCCGCACTCAGCCCCAGCCCCCAAAGCCAGGGGCACCATTGTGACGCCCAACCACGCCAGCGCCCCCACGCACACAGCCCCGCACGCCTCTGCCCGCGACGACCCGACACGCACTCCCCCGCGCAAATCCCCCCCCCCCGGCCCGCGCAAAAACAACGCCACGCTCCTTCTCTCATGTCCCCCAACAACAGGAACACGGTCTCCCAGGGACCTGCCCCTCCGCAGCACCCCACCGAGAACAAGATGTCCGGGACTGCCCGCAAGGACCCCTGTGGCCTCAACGTCCCGCAAGAAAAAAACGGCTGGAATTGCTCGCAGGGGCCTAAATAGCTTAAAAAGGCAAGCCAGCAAAAGGGGGAGAAGCTTGCAAACAGGGGACCCTAAGTGCTTCAAATGCCAGCAAGAAAAAGGGGTCTGCAATTCCTGATGGTGCCCCAAAGACGCAAAAGCCCGCACAGAAAAAGAGGCTGACATTGCCCGCAGGGTCCCCTATGGGCTGGCAAAAGCCTACAGCACCCGGGATTCCCAGGCGGTCTCCCATCCAAGTACTAACCGAGCCCGAGCCCGACCCTGCTTCGCTTCCGAGATCAGACGAGTTCGGGCGTTTTCAGGGTGGTGTGGCCGTAGGCAGCCTCTCCCCTGCCACCACCGCTCTCGGCGCCCCCGCACACGCTGCCCACCCGCACTCAGCCCCAGCCCCCAAAGCCAGGGGCACCATTGTGACGCCCAACCACGCCAGCGCCCCCACGCACACAGCCCCGCACGCCTCTGCCCGCGACGACCCGACACGCGCCCCCCCGCAAATCCCCCCCCGCCCCCCTGCCCGCGCAAAATCAACACCACGCTCCTTCCCTCATGTCCCCCAACAACAGGAACAGGGTCTCCCATGGACCTGCCCCTCCGCAGCACCCCACCGAGAACAAGAAGTCCGGGACTGCCCGCAAGGACCCCTGTGGCCTCAACGTCCCGCAAGAAAAAAACGGCTGGAATTGCTCGCAGGGGCCTAAATAGCTTAAAAAGGCAAGCCAGCAAAAGGGGGAGAAGCTTGCAAACAGGGGACCCTAAGTGCTTCAAATGCCAGCAAGAAAAAGGGGTCTGCAATTCCTGATGGTGCCCCAAAGACGCAAAAGCCCGCACAGAAAAGAGGCTGACATTGCCCGCAGGGTCCCCTATGGGCTGGCAAAAGCCTACAGCACCCGGGATTCCCAGGCGGTCTCCCATGCAAGTACTAACAGAGCCCGAGCCCGACCCTGCTTAGCTTCCGAGATCAGACGAGATCGGGCGTTTTCAGGGTGGTGTGGCCGTAGGCAGCCTCTCCCCTGCCACCACCGCTCTCGGCGCCCCCGCACACGCTGCCCACCCGCACTCAGCCCCAGCCCCCAAAGCCAGGGGCACCATTGTGACGCCCAACCACGCCAGCGCCCCCACGCACACAGCCCCGCACACCTCTGCCCGCGACGACCCGACACGCACCCCCCCCCGCAAATCCCCCCCCCACCTCCGGCCCGCGCAAAAACAACGCCACGCTCCTTCCCTCATGTCCCCCAACAACAGGAACAGGGTCTCCCAGGGACCTGCCCCTCCGCAGCACCCCACCGAGAACAAGAAGTCCGGGACTGCCCGCAAGGACCCCTGTGGCCTCAACGACCCGCAAGAAAAAAACGGCTGGAATTGCTCGCAGGGGCCTAAATAGCTTAAAAAGGCAAGCCAGCAAAAGGGGGAGAAGCTTGCAAACAGGGGACCCTAAGTGCTTCAAATGCCAGCAAGAAAAAGGGGTCTGCAATTCCCTGATGGTGCCCCAAAGACGCAAAAGCCCGCACAGAAAAAAGAGGCTGACATTGCCCGCAGGGTCCCCTATGGGCTGGCAAAAGCCTACAGCACCCGGGATTCCCAGGCGGTCTCCCATCCAAGTACTAACCGAGCCCGACCCTGCTTAGCTTCCGAGATCAGACGAGATCGGGCGTTTTCAGGGTGGTGTGGCCGTAGGCAGCCTCTCCCCTGCCACCACCGCTCTCGGCGCCCCCGCACACGCTGCCCACCCGCACTCAGCCCCAGCCCCCAAAGCCAGGGGCACCATTGTGACGCCCAACCACGCCAGCGCCCCCACGCACACAGCCCCGCACGCCTCTGCCCGCGACGACCCGACACGCACCCCCCCGCAAATCCCCCCCCGCCCCCCGGTCCGCGCATAAACAACACCACGCTCCTTCCCTCATGTCCCCCAACAACAGGAACAGGGTCTCCCAGGGACCTGCCCCTCCGCAGCACCCCACCGAGAACAAGAAGTCCGGGACTGCCCGCAAGGACCCTGTGGCCTCAACGTCCCGCAAGAAAATAACGGCTGGAATTGCTCACAGGGGCCTAAATAGCTTAAAAAGGCAAGCCAGCAAAAGGGGAGAAGCTTGCAAACAGGGGACCCTAAGTGCTTCAAATGCCAGCAAGAAAAAGGGGTCTGCAATTCCTGATGGTGCCCCAAAGACGCAAAAGCCCGCACAGAAAAAGAGGCTGACATTGCCCGCAGGGTCCCCTATGGGCTGGCAAAAGCCTACAGCACCCGGGATCCCCAGGCGGTCTCCCATCCAAGTACTAACCGAGCCCGAGCCCGACCCTGCTTAGCTTCCGAGATCAGACGAGATCGGGCGTTTTCAGGGTGGTGTGGCCGTAGGCAGCCTCTCCCCCTGCCACCACCGCTCTCGGCGCCCCCGCACACGCTGCCCACCCGCACTCAGCCCCAGCCCCCAAAGCCAGGGGCACCATTGTGACGCCCAACCACGCCAGCGCCTCCACGCACACAGCCCCGCACGCCTCTGCCCGCGACGACCCGACACGCACCCCCCCGCGCAAATCCCCCCCCCCCGGCCCGCGCAAAAACAACCCCACGCTCCTTCCCTCATGTCCCCCAACAACAGGAACAGGGTCTCCCATGGACCTGCCCCTCCGCAGCACCCCACCGAGAACAAGAAGTCCGGGACTGCCCGCAAGGACCCCTGTGGCCTCAACGTCCCGCAAGAAAAAAACGGCTGGAATTGCTCGCAGGGGCCTAAATAGCTTAAAAAGGCAAGCCAGCAAAAGGGGGAGAAGCTTGCAAACAGGGGACCCTAAGTGCTTCAAATGCCAGCAAGAAAAAGGGGTCTGCAATTCCTGATGGTGCCCCAAAGACGCAAAAGCCCGCACAGAAAAAGAGGCTGACATTGCCCGCAGGGTCCCCCTATGGGCTGGCAAAAGCCTACAGCACCCGGGATTCCCAGGCGGTCTCCCATCCAAGTACTAACCGAGCCCGAGCCCGACCCTGCTTAGCTTCCGAGATCAGACGAGATCGGGCGTTTTCAGGGTGGTGTGGCCGTAGGCAGCCTCTCCCCTGCCACCACCGCTCTCGGCGCCCCCGCACACGCTGCCCACCCGCACTCAGCCCCAGCCCCCAAAGCCAGGGGCACCATTGTGACGCCCAACCACGCCAGCGCCCCCACGCACACAGCCCCGCACGCCTCTGCCCGCGACGACCCGACACGCACCCCCCCGCAAATCCCCCCCCGCCCCCCGGCCCGCGCATAAACAACACCACGCTCCTTCCCTCATGTCCCCCAACAACAGGAACAGGGTCTCCCAGGGACCTGCCCCTCCGCAGCACCCCACCGAGAACAAGAAGTCCGGGACTGCCCGCAAGGACCCCTGTGGCCTCAACGTCCCGCAAGAAAAAAACGGCTGGAATTGCTCGCAGGGGCCTAAATAGCTTAAAAAGGCAAGCCAGCAAAAGGGGGAGAAGCTTGCAAACAGGGGACCCTAAGTGCTTCAAAATGCCAGCAAGAAAAAGGGGTCTGCAATTCCTGATGGTGCCCCAAAGACGCAAAAGCCCGCACAGAAAAAGAGGCTGACATTGCCCGCAGGGGTCCCCTATGGGCTGGCAAAAGCCTACAGCACCCGGGATTCCCAGGCGGTCTCCCATCCAAGTACTAACCGAGCCCGACCCTGCTTAGCTTCCGAGATCAGACGAGATCGGGCGTTTTCAGGGTGGTGTGGCCGTAGGCAGCCTCTCCCCTGCCACCACCGCTCTCGGCGCCCCCGCACACGCTGCCCACCCGCACTCAGCCCCAGCCCCCAAAGCCAGGGGCACCATTGTGACGCCCAACCACACCAGCGCCCCCACGCACACAGCCCCGCACACCTCTGCCCGCGACGACCCGACACGCACCCCCCCCCCGCAAATCCCCCCCCCACCTCCGGCCCGCGCAAAAACAACGCCACGCTCCCTTCCCTCATGTCCCCCAACAACAGGAACAGGGTCTCCCAGGGACCTGCCCCTCCGCAGCACCCCACCGAGAACAAGAAGTCCGGGACTGCCCGCAAGGACCCCTGTGGCCTCAACGTCCCGCAAGAAAAAAACGGCTGGAATTGCTCGCAGGGGCCTAAATAGCTTAAAAAGGCAAGCCAGCAAAAGGGGGAGAAGCTTGCAAACAGGGGACCCTAAGTGCTTCAAATGCCAGCAAGAAAAAGGGGTCTGCAATTCCTGATGGTGCCCCAAAGACGCAAAAGCCCGCACAGAAAAAAGAGGCTGACATTGCCCGCAGGGTCCCCTATGGGCTGGCAAAAGCCTACAGCACCCGGGATTCCCAGGCGGTCTCACAAGTACTAACCGAGCCCGACCCTGCTTAGCTTCCGAGATCAGACGAGATCGGGCGTTTTCAGGGTGGTGTGGCCGTAGGCAGCCTCTCCCCTGCCACCACCGCTCTCGGCGCCCCCGCACACGCTGCCCACCCGCACTCAGCCCCAGCCCCCAAAGCCAGGGGCACCATTGTGACGCCCAACCACGCCAGCGCCTCCACGCACACAGCCCCGCACGCCTCTGCCCGCGACGACCCGACACGCACCCCCCCGCGCAAATCCCCCCCCCCCGGCCCGCGCAAAAACAACGCCACGCTCCTTCCCTCATGTCCCCCAACAACAGGAACAGGGTCTCCCATGGACCTGCCCCTCCGCAGCACCCCACCGAGAACAAGAAGTCCGGGACTGCCCGCAAGGACCCCTGTGGCCTCAACGTCCCGCAAGAAAAAAACGGCTGGAATTGCTCGCAGGGGCCTAAATAGCTTAAAAAGGCAAGCCAGCAAAAGGGGGAGAAGCTTGCAAACAGGGGACCCTAAGTGCTTCAAATGCCAGCAAGAAAAAGGGGTCTGCAATTCCTGATGGTGCCCCAAAGACGCAAAAGCCCGCACAGAAAAAGAGGCTGACATTGCCCGCAGGGTCCCCTATGGGCTGGCAAAAGCCTACAGCACCCGGGATTCCCAGGCGGTCTCCCATCCAAGTACTAACCGAGCCCGACCCTGCTTAGCTTCCGAGATCAGACGAGATCGGGCGTTTTCAGGGTGGTGTGGCCGTAGGCAGCCTCTCCCCTGCCACCACCGCTCTCGGCGCCCCCGCACACGCTGCCCACCCGCACTCAGCCCCAGCCCCCAAAGCCAGGGGCACCATTGTGACGCCCAACCACGCCAGCGCCCCCACGCACACAGCCCCGTACGCCTCTGCCCGCGACGACCCGACACGCACCACGCCGCGCAAATCCCCCCCCCCCGGCCCGCGCAAAAACAACGCCACACTCCTTCCCTCATGTCCCCCAACAACAGGAACAGGGTCTCCCATGGACCTGCCCCTCCGCAGCACCCCACCGAGAACAAGAAGTCCGGGACTGCCCGCAAGGACCCCTGTGGCCTCAACGTCCCGCAAGAAAAAAACGGCTGGAATTGCTCGCAGGGGCCTAAATAGCTTAAAAAGGCAAGCCAGCAAAAGGGGGAGAAGCTTGCAAACAGGGGACCCTAAGTGCTTCAAATGCCAGCAAGAAAAAGGGGTCTGCAATTCCTGATGGTGCCCCAAAGACGCAAAAGCCCGCACAGAAAAAGAGGCTGACATTGCCCGCAGGGTCCCCTATGGGCTGGCAAAAGCCTACAGCACCCGGGATTCCCAGGCGGTCTCCCATCCAAGTACTAACCGAGCCCGACCCTGCTTAGCTTCCGAGATCAGACGAGATCGGGCGTTTTCAGGGTGGTGTGGCCGTAGGCAGCCTCTCCCCTGCCACCACCGCTCTCGGCGCCCCCGCACACGCTGCCCACCCGCACTCAGCCCCAGCCCCCAAAGCCAGGGGCACCATTGTGACGCCCAACCACGCCAGCGCCCCCACGCACACAGCCCCGCACGCCTCTGCCCGCGACGACCCGACACGCACCACGCCGCGCAAATCCCCCCCCCCCCGGCCCGCGCAAAAACAACGCCACACTCCTTCCCTCATGTCCCCCAACAACAGGAACAGGGTCTCCCATGGACCTGCCCCTCCGCAGCACCCCACCGAGAACAAGAAGTCCGGGACTGCCCGCAAGGACCCCTGTGGCCTCAACGTCCCGCAAGAAAAAAACGGCTGGAATTGCTCGCAGGGGCCTAAATAGCTTAAAAAGGCAAGCCAGCAAAAGGGGAGAAGCTTGCAAACAGGGGACCCTAAGTGCTTCAAATGCCAGCAAGAAAAAGGGGTCTGCAATTCCTGATGGTGCCCCAAAGACGCAAAAGCCCGCACAGAAAAAGAGGCTGACATTGCCCGCAGGGTCCCCTATGGGCTGGCAAAAGCCTACAGCACCCGGGATTCCCAGGCGGTCTCCCATCCAAGTACTAACCGAGCCCGAGCCCGACCCTGCTTCCCTTCCGAGATCAGACGAGTTCGGGCGTTTTCAGGGTGGTGTGGCCGTAGGCAGCCTCTCCCCTGCCACCACCGCTCTCGGCGCCCCCGCACACGCTGCCCACCCGCACTCAGCCCCAGCCCCCAAAGCCAGGGGCACCATTGTGACGCCCAACCACGCCAGCGCCCCCACGCACACAGCCCCGCACGCCTCTGCCCGCGACGACCCAACACGCACCCCCCCCCGCAAATCCCCCCCCCCCGGCCCGCGCAAAAACAACGCCACGCTCCTTCCCTCATGTCCCCCAACAACAGGAACAGGGTCTCCCAGGGACCTGCCCCTCCGCAGCACCCCACCGAGAACAAGAAGTCCGGGACTGCCCGCAAGGACCCCTGTGGCCTCAACGTCCCGCAAGAAAAAAACGGCTGGAATTGCTCGCAGGGGCCTAAATAGCTTAAAAAGGCAAGCCAGCAAAAGGGGGAGAAGCTTGCAAACAGGGGACCCTAAGTGCTTCAAATGCCAGCAAGAAAAAGGGGTCTGCAATTCCTGATGGTGCCCCAAAGACGCAAAAGCCCGCACAGAAAAAGAGGCTGACATTGCCCGCAGGGTCCCCTATGGGCTGGCAAAAGCCTACAGCACCCGGGATTCCCAGGCGGTCTCCCATCCAAGTACTAACCGAGCCCGACCCTGCTTAGCTTCCGAGATCAGACGAGATCGGGCGTTTTCAGGGTGGTGTGGCCGTAGGCAGCCTCTCCCCTGCCACCACCGCTCTCGGCGCCCCCGCACACGCTGCCCACCCGCACTCAGCCCCAGCCCCCAAAGCCAGGGGCACCATTGTGACGCCCAACCACGCCAGCGCCCCCACGCACACAGCCCCGCACTCCTCTGCCCGCGACGACCCGACACGCACTCCCCCGCAAATCCCCCCCCCCCGGCCCGCGCAAAAACAACGCCACGCTCCTTCTCTCATGTCCCCCAACAACAGGAACAGGGTCTCCCAGGGACCTGCCCCTCCGCAGCACCCCACCGAGAACAAGAAGTCCGGGACTGCCCGCAAGGACCCCTGTGGCCTCAACGTCCCGCAAGAAAAAAACGGCTGGAATTGCTCGCAGGGGCCTAAATAGCTTAAAAAGGCAAGCCAGCAAAAGGGGGAGAAGCTTGCAAACAGGGGACCCTAAGTGCTTCAAATGCCAGCAAGAAAAAGGGGTCTGCAATTCCTGATGGTGCCCCAAAGACGCAAAAGCCCGCACAGAAAAAGAGGCTGACATTGCCCGCAGGGTCCCCTATGGGCTGGCAAAAGCCTACAGCACCCGGGATTCCCAGGCGGTCTCCCATCCAAGTACTAACCGAGCCCGACCCTGCTTAGCTTCCGAGATCAGACGAGATCGGGCGTTTTCAGGGTGGTGTGGCCGTAGGCAGCCTCTCCCCTGCCACCACCGCTCTCGGCGCCCCCGCACACGCTGCCCACCCGCACTCAGCCCCAGCCCCCAAAGCCAGGGGCACCATTGTGACGCCCAACCACGCCAGCGCCCCCACGCACACAGCCCTGCACGCCTCTGCCCGCGACGACCCGACACGCACTCCCCCGCGCAAATCCCCCCCCCCCGGCCCGCGCAAAAACAACGCCACGCTCCTTCTCTCATGTCCCCCAACAACAGGAACAGGGTCTCCCAGGGACCTGCCCCTCCGCAGCACCCCACCGAGAACAAGAAGTCCGGGACTGCCCGCAAGGACCCCTGTGGCCTCAACGTCCCGCAAGAAAAAAACGGCTGGAATTGCTCGCAGGGGCCTAAATAGCTTAAAAAGGCAAGCCAGCAAAAGGGGGAGAAGCTTGCAAACAGGGGACCCTAAGTGCTTCAAATGCCAGCAAGAAAAAGGGGTCTGCAATTCCTGATGGTGCCCCAAAGACGCAAAAGCCCGCACAGAAAAAGAGGCTGACATTGCCCGCAGGGTCCCCTATGGGCTGGCAAAAGCCTACAGCACCCGGGATCCCCAGGCGGTCTCCCATCCAAGTACTAACCGAGCCCGAGCCCGACCCTGCTTAGCTTCCGAGATCAGACGAGATCGGGCGTTTTCAGGGTGGTGTGGCCGTAGGCAGCCTCTCCCCTGCCACCACCGCTCTCGGCGCCCCCGCACACGCTGCCCACCCGCACTCAGCCCCAGCCCCCAAAGCCAGGGGCACCATTGTGACGCCCAACCACGCCAGCGCCCCCAAGCACACAGCCCCGCACGCCTCTGCCCGCGACGACCCGACACGCACCCCCCCGCGCAAATCCCCCCCCCCCCCGGCCCGCGCATAAACAACGCCACGCTCCTTCCCTCATGTCCCCCAACAACAGGAACAGGGTCTCCCATGGACCTGCCCCTCCGCAGCACCCCACCGAGAACAAGAAGTCCGGGACTGCCCGCAAGGACCCCTGTGGCCTCAACGTCCCGCAAGAAAAAAACGGCTGGAATTGCTCGCAGGGGCCTAAATAGCTTAAAAAGGCAAGCCAGCAAAAGGGGGAGAAGCTTGCAAACAGGGGACCCTAAGTGCTTCAAATGCCAGCAAGAAAAAGGGGTCTGCAATTCCTGATGGTGCCCCAAAGACGCAAAAGCCCGCACAGAAAAAGAGGCTGACATTGCCCGCAGGGTCCCCTATGGGCTGGCAAAAGCCTACAGCACCCGGGATTCCCAGGCGGTCTCCCATCCAAGTACTAACCGAGCCCGACCCTGCTTAGCTTCCGAGATCAGACGAGATCGGGCGTTTTCAGGGTGGTGTGGCCGTAGGCAGCCTCTCCCCTGCCACCACCGCTCTCGGCGCCCCCGCACACGCTGCCCACCCGCACTCAGCCCCAGCCCCCAAAGCCAGGGGCACCACTGTGACGCCCAACCACGCCAGCGCCCCCACGCACACAGCCCCGCACGCCTCTGCCCGCGACGACCCGACACGCGCCCCCCCGCAAATCCCCCCCCCCCGGCCCGCGCAAAATCAACGCCACGCTCCTTCCCTCATGTCCCCCAACAACAGGAACAGGGTTTCCCATGGACCTGCCCCTCCGCAGCACCCCACCGAGAACAAGAAGTCCGGGACTGCCCGCAAGGACCCCTGTGGCCTCAACGTCCCGCAAGAAAATAACGGCTGGAATTGCTCACAGGGGCCTAAATAGCTTAAAAAGGCAAGCCAGCAAAAGGGGGAGAAGCTTGCAAACAGGGGACCCTAAGTGCTTCAAATGCCAGCAAGAAAAAGGGGTCTGCAATTCCTGATGGTGCCCCAAAGACGCAAAAGCCCGCACAGAAAAAGAGGCTGACATTGCCCGCAGGGTCCCCTATGGGCTGGCAAAAGCCTACAGCACCCGGGATCCCCAGGCGGTCTCCCATCCAAGTACTAACCGAGCCCGAGCCCGACCCTGCTTAGCTTCCGAGATCAGACGAGATCGGGCGTTTTCAGGGTGGTGTGGCCGTAGGCAGCCTCTCCCCTGCCACCACCGCTCTCGGCGCCCCCGCACACGCTGCCCACCCGCACTCAGCCCCAGCCCCCAAAGCCAGGGGCACCATTGTGACGCCCAACCACGCCAGCGCCCCCACGCACACAGCCCCGCACGCCTCTGCCCGCGACGACCCGACACGCACCCCCCCGCGCAAATCCCCCCCCCCCGGCCCGCGCAAAAACAACCCCACGCTCCTTCCCTCATGTCCCCCAACAACAGGAACAGGGTCTCCCATGGACCTGCCCCTCCGCAGCACCCCACCGAGAACAAGAAGTCCGGGACTGCCCGCAAGGACCCCTGTGGCCTCAACGTCCCGCAAGAAAAAAACGGCTGGAATTGCTCGCAGGGGCCTAAATAGCTTAAAAAGGCAAGCCAGCAAAAGGGGGAGAAGCTTGCAAACAGGGGACCCTAAGTGCTTCAAATGCCAACAAGAAAAAGGGGTCTGCAATTCCTGATGGTGCCCCAAAGACGCAAAAGCCCGCACAGAAAAAGAGGCTGACATTGCCCGCAGGGTCCCCTATGGGCTGGCAAAAGCCTACAGCACCCGGGATTCCCAGGCGGTCTCCCATCCAAGTACTAACCGAGCCCGAGCCCGACCCTGCTTAGCTTCCGAGATCAGACGAGATCGGGCGTTTTCAGGGTGGTGTGGCCGTAGGCAGCCTCTCCCCTGCCACCACCGCTCTCGGCGCCCCCGCACACGCTGCCCACCCGCACTCAGCCCCAGCCCCCAAAGCCAGGGGCACCATTGTGACGCCCAACCACGCCAGCGCCCCCACGCACACAGCCCCGCACGCCTCTGCCCGCGACGACCCGACACGCACCACGCCGCGCAAATCCCCCCCCCCCGGCCCGCGCAAAAACAACGCCACACGCCTTCCCTCATGTCCCCCAACAACAGGAACAGGGTCTCCCATGGACCTGCCCCTCCGCAGCACCCCACCGAGAACAAGAAGTCCGGGACTGCCCGCAAGGACCCCTGTGGCCTCAACGTCCCGCAAGAAAAAAACGGCTGGAATTGCTCGCAGGGGCCTAAATAGCTTAAAAAGGCAAGCCAGCAAAAGGGGGAGAAGCTTGCAAACAGGGGACCCTAAGTGCTTCAAATGCCAGCAAGAAAAAGGGGTCTGCAATTCCTGATGGTGCCCCAAAGACGCAAAAGCCCGCACAGAAAAAGAGGCTGACATTGCCCGCAGGGTCCCCTATGGGCCTGCAAAAGCCTACAGCACCCGGGATTCCCAGGCGGTCTCCCATCCAAGTACTAACCGAGCCCGACCCTGCTTAGCTTCCGAGATCAGACGAGATCGGGCGTTTTCAGGGTGGTGTGGCCGTAGGCACCCTCTCCCCTGCCACCACCGCTCTCGGCGCCCCCGCACACTCTGCCCACCCGCACTCAGCCCCAGCCCCCAAAGCCAGGGGCACCATTGTGACGCCCAACCACGCCAGCGCCCCCACGCACACAGCCCCGCACGCCTCTGCCCGCGACGACCCGACACGCGCCCCCCCGCAAATCCCCCCCCGCCCCCCGGCTCGCGCATAAACAACACCACGCTCCTTCCCTCATGTCCCCCAAAAACAGGAACAGGGTCTCCCATGGACCTGCCCCTCCGCAGCACCCCACCGAGAACAAGAAGTCCGGGACTGCCCGCAAGGACCCCTGTGGCCTCAACGTCCCGCAAGAAAAAAACGGCTGGAATTGCTCGCAGGGGCCTAAATAGCTTAAAAAGGCAAGCCAGCAAAAAGGGGAGAAGCTTGCAAACAGGGGACCCTAAGTGCTTCAAATGCCAGCAAGAAAAAGGGGTCTGCAATTCCTGATGGTGCCCCAAAGACGCAAAAGCCCGCACAGAAAAAGAGGCTGACATTGCCCGCAGGGTCCCCTATGGGCTGGCAAAAGCCTACAGCACCCGGGATTCCCAGGCGGTCTCCCATCCAAGTACTAACCGAGCCCGACCCTGCTTAGCTTCCGAGATCAGACGAGATCGGGCGTTTTCAGGGTGGTGTGGCCGTAGGCAGCCTCTCCCCTGCCACCACCGCTCTCGGCGCCCCCGCACACGCTGCCCACCCGCACTCAGCCCCAGCCCCCAAAGCCAGGGGCACCATTGTGACGCCCAACCACGCCAGCGCCTCCACGCACACAGCCCCGCACGCCTCTGCCCGCGACGACCCGACACGCACCCCCCCGCGCAAATCCCCCCCCCCCGGCCCGCGCAAAAACAACGCCACGCTCCTTCCCTCATGTCCCCCAACAACAGGAACAGGGTCTCCCATGGACCTGCCCCTCCGCAGCACCCCACCGAGAACAAGAAGTCCGGGACTGCCCGCAAGGACCCCTGTGGCCTCAACGTCCCGCAAGAAAAAAACGGCTGGAATTGCTCGCAGGGGCCTAAATAGCTTAAAAAGGCAAGCCAGCAAAAGGGGGAGAAGCTTGCAAACAGGGGACCCTAAGTGCTTCAAATGCCAGCAAGAAAAAGGGGTCTGCAATTCCTGATGGTGCCCCAAAGACGCAAAAGCCCGCACAGAAAAAGAGGCTGACATTGCCCGCAGGGTCCCCTATGGGCTGGCAAAAGCCTACAGCACCCGGGATTCCCAGGCGGTCTCCCATCCAAGTACTAACCGAGCCCGACCCTGCTTAGCTTCCGAGATCAGACGAGATCGGGCGTTTTCAGGGTGGTGTGGCCGTAGGCAGCCTCTCCCCTGCCACCACCGCTCTCGGCGCCCCCGCACACGCTGCCCACCCGCACTCAGCCCCAGCCCCCAAAGCCAGGGGCACCATTGTGACGCCCAACCACGCCAGCGCCCCCACGCACACAGCCCCGCACGCCTCTGCCCGCGACGACCCGACACGCACCACGCCGCGCAAATCCCCCCCCCCCGGCCCGCGCAAAAACAACGCCACACTCCTTCCCTCATGTCCCCCAACAACAGGAACAGGGTCTCCCATGGACCTGCCCCTCCGCAGCACCCCACCGAGAACAAGAAGTCCGGGACTGCCCGCAAGGACCCCTGTGGCCTCAACGTCCCGCAAGAAAAAAACGGCTGGAATTGCTCGCAGGGGCCTAAATAGCTTAAAAAGGCAAGCCAGCAAAAGGGGGAGAAGCTTGCAAACAGGGGACCCTAAGTGCTTCAAATGCCAGCAAGAAAAAGGGGTCTGCAATTCCTGATGGTGCCCCAAAGACGCAAAAGCCCGCACAGAAAAAGAGGCTGACATTGCCCGCAGGGTCCCCTATGGGCCTGCAAAAGCCTACAGCACCCGGGATTCCCAGGCGGTCTCCCATCCAAGTACTAACCGAGCCCGACCCTGCTTAGCTTCCGAGATCAGACGAGATCGGGCGTTTTCAGGGTGGTGTGGCCGTAGGCAGCCTCTCCCCTGCCACCACCGCTCTCGGCGCCCCCGCACACGCTGCCCACCCGCACTCAGCCCCAGCCCCCAAAGCCAGGGGCACCATTGTGACGCCCAACCACGCCAGCGCCCCCACGCACACAGCCCCGCACGCCTCTGCCCGCGACGACCCGACACGCACCCCCCCGCAAATCCCCCCCCCCCTTCGGCCCGCGCAAAAACAACGCCACGCTCCTTCCCTCATGTCCCCCAACAACAGGAACAGGGTCTCCCAGGGACCTGCCCCTCCGCAGGACCCCACCGAGAACAAGAAGTCCGGGACTGCCCGCAAGGACCCCTGTGGCCTCAACGTCCCGCAAGAAAAAAACGGCTGGAATTGCTCGCAGGGGCCTAAATAGCTTAAAAAGGCAAGCCAGCAAAAGGGGGAGAAGCTTGCAAACAGGGGACCCTAAGTGCTTCAAATGCCAGCAAGAAAAAGGGGTCTGCAATTCCTGATGGTGCCCCAAAGACGCAAAAGCCCGCACAGAAAAAGAGGCTGACATTGCCCGCAGGGTCCCCTATGGGCCTGCAAAAGCCTACAGCACCCGGGATTCCCAGGCGGTCTCCCATCCAAGTACTAACCGAGCCCGACCCTGCTTAGCTTCCGAGATCAGACGAGATCGGGCGTTTTCAGGGTGGTGTGGCCGTAGGCAGCCTCTCCCCTGCCACCACCGCTCTCGGCGCCCCCGCACACGCTGCCCACCCGCACTCAGCCCCAGCCCCCAAAGCCAGGGGCACCATTGTGACGCCCAACCACGCCAGCGCCCCCACGCACACAGCCCCGCACGCCTCTGCCCGCGACGACCCGACACGCACCCCCCCGCAAATCCCCCCCCCCCCTTCGGCCCGCGCAAAAACAACGCCACGCTCCTTCCCTCATGTCCCCCAACAACAGGAACAGGGTCTCCCAGGGACCTGCCCCTCCGCAGGACCCCACCGAGAACAAGAAGTCCGGGACTGCCCGCAAGGACCCCTGTGGCCTCAACGTCCCGCAAGAAAAAAACGGCTGGAATTGCTCGCAGGGGCCTAAATAGCTTAAAAAGGCAAGCCAGCAAAAGGGGGAGAAGCTTGCAAACAGGGGACCCTAAGTGCTTCAAATGCCAGCAAGAAAAAGGGGTCTGCAATTCCTGATGGTGCCCCAAAGACGCAAAAGCCCGCACAGAAAAAGAGGCTGACATTGCCCGCAGGGTCCCCTATGGGCTGGCAAAAGCCTACAGCACCCGGGATTCCCAGGCGGTCTCCCATCCAAGTACTAACCGAGCCCGACCCTGCTTAGCTTCCGAGATCAGACGAGATCGGGCGTTTTCAGGGTGGTGTGGCCGTAGGCAGCCTCTCCCCTGCCACCACCGCTCTCGGCGCCCCCGCACACGCTGCCCACCCGCACTCAGCCCCAGCCCCCAAAGCCAGGGGCACCATTGTGACGCCCAACCACGCCAGCGCCCCCACGCACACAGCCCCGCACACCTCTGCCCGCGACGACCCGACACGCACCCCCCCCCGCAAATCCCCCCCCCACCTCCGGCCCGCGCAAAAACAACGCCACGCTCCTTCCCTCATGTCCCCCAACAACAGGAACAGGGTCTCCCAGGGACCTGCCCCTCCGCAGCACCCCACCGAGAACAAGAAGTCCGGGACTGCCCGCAAGGACCCCTGTGGCCTCAACGTCCCGCAAGAAAAAAACGGCTGGAATTGCTCGCAGGGGCCTAAATAGCTTAAAAAGGCAAGCCAGCAAAAGGGGGAGAAGCTTGCAAACAGGGGACCCTAAGTGCTTCAAATGCCAGCAAGAAAAAGGGGTCTGCAATTCCTGATGGTGCCCCAAAGACGCAAAAGCCCGCACAGAAAAAGAGGCTGACATTGCCCGCAGGGTCCCCTATGGGCTGGCAAAAGCCTACAGCACCCGGGATTCCCAGGCGGTCTCCCATCCAAGTACTAACCGAGCCCGACCCTGCTTAGCTTCCGAGATCAGACGAGATCGGGCGTTTTCAGGGTGGTGTGGCCGTAGGCAGCCTCTCCCCTGCCACCACCGCTCTCGGCGCCCCCGCACACGCTGCCCACCCGCACTCAGCCCCAGCCCCCAAAGCCAGGGGCACCATTGTGACGCCCAACCACGCCAGCGCCCCCACGCACACAGCCCCGCACGCCTCTGCCCGCGACGACCCGACACGCGCCCCCCCGCAAATCCCCCCCCCCCGGCCCGCGCAAAATCAACACCACGCTCCTTCCCTCATGTCCCCCAACAACAGGAACAGGGTCTCCCATGGACCTGCCCCTCCGCAGCACCCCACCGAGAACAAGAAGTCCGGGACTGCCCGCAAGGACCCCTGTGGCCTCAACGTCCCGCAAGAAAATAACGGCTGGAATTGCTCGCAGGGGCCTAAATAGCTTAAAAAGGCAAGCCAGCAAAAGGGGGAGAAGCTTGCAAACAGGGGACCCTAAGTGCTTCAAATGCCAGCAAGAAAAAGGGGTCTGCAATTCCTGATGGTGCCCCAAAGACGCAAAAGCCCGCACAGAAAAAGAGGCTGACATTGCCCGCAGGGTCCCCTATGGGCTGGCAAAAGCCTACAGCACCCGGGATTCCCAGGCGGTCTCCCATCCAAGTACTAACCGAGCCCGAGCCCGACCCTGCTTCGCTTCCGAGATCAGACGAGTTCGGGCGTTTTCAGGGTGGTGTGGCCGTAGGCAGCCTCTCCCCTGCCACCACCGCTCTCGGCGCCCCCGCACACGCTGCCCACCCGCACTCAGCCCCAGCCCCCAAAGCCAGGGGCACCATTGTGACGCCCAACCACGCCAGCGCCCCCACGCACACAGCCCGCACGCCTCTGCCCGCGACGACCCGACACGCACCCCCCCCCGCAAATCCCCCCCCCCCGGCCCGCGCAAAAACAACGCCACGCTCCTTCCCTCATGTCCCCCAACAACAGGAACAGGGTCTCCCAGGGACCTGCCCCTCCGCAGCACCCCACCGAGAACAAGAAGTCCGGGACTGCCCGCAAGGACCCCTGTGGCCTCAACGTCCCGCAAGAAAAAAACGGCTGGAATTGCTCGCAGGGGCCTAAATAGCTTAAAAAGGCAAGCCAGCAAAAGGGGGAGAAGCTTGCAAACAGGGGACCCTAAGTGCTTCAAATGCCAGCAAGAAAAAGGGGTCTGCAATTCCTGATGGTGCCCCAAAGACGCAAAAGCCCGCACAGAAAAAGAGGCTGACATTGCCCGCAGGGTCCCCTATGGGCCTGCAAAAGCCTACAGCACCCGGGATTCCCAGGCGGTCTCCCATCCAAGTACTAACCGAGCCCGACCCTGCTTAGCTTCCGAGATCAGACGAGATCGGGCGTTTTCAGGGTGGTGTGGCCGTAGGCAGCCTCTCCCCTGCCACCACCGCTCTCGGCGCCCCCGCACACGCTGCCCACCCGCACTCAGCCCCAGCCCCCAAAGCCAGGGGCACCACTGTGACGCCCAACCACGCCAGCGCCCCCCACGCACACAGCCCCGCACGCCTCTGCCCGCGACGACCCGACACGCGCCCCCCCGCAAATCCCCCCCCCGGCCCGCGCAAAATCAACGCCACGCTCCTTCCCTCATGTCCCCCAACAACAGGAACAGGGTTTCCCATGGACCTGCCCCTCCGCAGCACCCCACCGAGAACAAGAAGTCCGGGACTGCCCGCAAGGACCCCTGTGGCCTCAACGTCCCGCAAGAAAATAACGGCTGGAATTGCTCACAGGGGCCTAAATAGCTTAAAAAGGCAAGCCAGCAAAAGGGGGAGAAGCTTGCAAACAGGGGACCCTAAGTGCTTCAAATGCCAGCAAGAAAAAGGGGTCTGCAATTCCTGATGGTGCCCCAAAGACGCAAAAGCCCGCACAGAAAAAGAGGCTGACATTGCCCGCAGGGTCCCCTATGGGCTGGCAAAAGCCTACAGCACCCGGGATCCCCAGGCGGTCTCCCATCCAAGTACTAACCGAGCCCGAGCCCGACCCTGCTTAGCTTCCGAGATCAGACGAGATCGGGCGTTTTCAGGGTGGTGTGGCCGTAGGCAGCCTCTCCCCTGCCACCACCGCTCTCGGCGCCCCCGCACACGCTGCCCACCGCACTCAGCCCCAGCCCCCAAAGCCAGGGGCACCATTGTGACGCCCAACCACGCCAGCGCCCCCACGCACACAGCCCCGCACGCCTCTGCCCGCGACGACCCGACACGCACCCCCCCGCGCAAATCCCCCCCCCCCCCCGGCCCGCGCATAAACAACGCCACGCTCCTTCCCTCATGTCCCCCAACAACAGGAACAGGGTCTCCCATGGACCTGCCCCTCCGCAGCACCCCACCGAGAACAAGAAGTCCGGGACTGCCCGCAAGGACCCCTGTGGCCTCAACGTCCCGCAAGAAAAAAACGGCTGGAATTGCTCGCAGGGGCCTAAATAGCTTAAAAAGGCAAGCCAGCAAAAGGGGGAGAAGCTTGCAAACAGGGGACCCTAAGTGCTTCAAATGCCAGCAAGAAAAAGGGGTCTGCAATTCCTGATGGTGCCCCAAAGACGCAAAAGCCCGCACAGAAAAAGAGGCTGACATTGCCCGCAGGGTCCCTATGGGCTGGCAAAAGCCTACAGCACCCGGGATTCCCAGGCGGTCCTCCCATCCAAGTACTAACCGAGCCCGAGCCCGACCCTGCTTAGCTTCCGAAGATCAGACGAGATCGGGCGTTTTCAGGGTGGTGTGGCCGTAGGCAGCCTCTCCCCTGCCACCACCGCTCTCGGCGCCCCCGCACACGCTGCCCACCCGCACTCAGCGCCAGCCCCCAAAGCCAGGGGCACCATTGTGACGCCCAACCACGCCAGCGCCTCCACGCACACAGCCCCGCACGCCTCTGCCCGCGACGACCCGACACGCACCCCCCCGCGCAAATCCCCCCCCCCCGGCCCGCGCAAAAACAACGCCACGCTCCTTCCCTCATGTCCCCCAACAACAGGAACAGGGTCTCCCATGGACCTGCCCCTCCGCAGCACCCCACCGAGAACAAGAAGTCCGGGACTGCCCGCAAGGACCCCTGTGGCCTCAACGTCCCGCAAGAAAAAAACGGCTGGAATTGCTCGCAGGGGCCTAAATAGCTTAAAAAGGCAAGCCAGCAAAAGGGGGAGAAGCTTGCAAACAGGGGACCCTAAGTGCTTCAAATGCCAGCAAGAAAAAGGGGTCTGCAATTCCTGATGGTGCCCCAAAGACGCAAAAGCCCGCACAGAAAAAGAGGCTGACATTGCCCGCAGGGTCCCCTATGGGCTGGCAAAAGCCTACAGCACCCGGGATTCCCAGGCGGTCTCCCATCCAAGTACTAACCGAGCCCGACCCTGCTTAGCTTCCGAGATCAGACGAGATCGGGCGTTTTCAGGGTGGTGTGGCCGTAGGCAGCCTCTCCCCTGCCACCACCGCTCTCGGCGCCCCCGCACACGCTGCCCACCCGCACTCAGCCCCAGCCCCCAAAGCCAGGGGCACCATTGTGACGCCCAACCACGCCAGCGCCCCCACGCACACAGCCCCGCACGCCTCTGCCCGCGACGACCCGACACGCACCACGCCGCGCAAATCCCCCCCCCCCGGCCCGCGCAAAAACAACGCCACACTCCTTCCCTCATGTCCCCCAACAACAGGAACAGGGTCTCCCATGGACCTGCCCCTCCGCAGCACCCCACCGAGAACAAGAAGTCCGGGACTGCCCGCAAGGACCCCTGTGGCCTCAACGTCCCGCAAGAAAAAAACGGCTGGAATTGCTCGCAGGGGCCTAAATAGCTTAAAAAGGCAAGCCAGCAAAAGGGGGAGAAGCTTGCAAACAGGGGACCCTAAGTGCTTCAAATGCCAGCAAGAAAAAGGGGTCTGCAATTCCTGATGGTGCCCCAAAGACGCAAAAGCCCGCACAGAAAAAGAGGCTGACATTGCCCGCAGGGTCCCCTATGGGCCTGCAAAAGCCTACAGCACCCGGGATTCCCAGGCGGTCTCCCATCCAAGTACTAACCGAGCCCGACCCTGCTTAGCTTCCGAGATCAGACGAGATCGGGCGTTTTCAGGGTGGTGTGGCCGTAGGCAGCCTCTCCCCTGTCACCACCGCTCTCGGCGCCCCCGCACACTCTGCCCACCCGCACTCAGCCCCAGCCCCCAAAGCCAGGGGCACCATTGTGACGCCCAACCACGCCAGCGCCCCCACGCACACAGCCCCGCACGCCTCTGCCCGCGACGACCCGACACGCGCCCCCCCCGCAAATCCCCCCCCGCCCCCCGGCCTGCGCATAAACAACACCACGCTCCTTCCCTCATGTCCCCCAAAAACAGGAACAGGGTCTCCCATGGACCTGCCCCTCCGCAGCACCCCACCGAGAACAAGAAGTCCGGGACTGCCCGCAAGGACCCCTGTGGCCTCAACGTCCCGCAAGAAAAAAACGGCTGGAATTGCTCGCAGGGGCCTAAATAGCTTAAAAAGGCAAGCCAGCAAAAAGGGGAGAAGCTTGCAAACAGGGGACCCTAAGTGCTTCAAATGCCAGCAAGAAAAAGGGGTCTGCAATTCCTGATGGTGCCCCAAAGACGCAAAAGCCCGCACAGAAAAAGAGGCTGACATTGCCCGCAGGGTCCCCTATGGGCTGGCAAAAGCCTACAGCACCCGGGATTCCCAGGCGGTCTCCCATCCAAGTACTAACCGAGCCCGACCCTGCTTAGCTTCCGAGATCAGACGAGATCGGGCGTTTTCAGGGTGGTGTGGCCGTAGGCAGCCTCTCCCCTGCCACCACCGCTCTCGGCGCCCCCGCACACGCTGCCCACCCGCACTCAGCCCCAGCCCCCAAAGCCAGGGGCACCATTGTGACGCCCAACCACGCCAGCGCCTCCACGCACACAGCCCCGCACGCCTCTGCCCGCGACGACCCGACACGCACCCCCCCGCGCAAATCCCCCCCCCCCGGCCCGCGCAAAAACAACGCCACGCTCCTTCCCTCATGTCCCCCAACAACAGGAACAGGGTCTCCCAGGGACCTGCCCCTCCGCAGGACCCCACCGAGAACAAGAAGTCCGGGACTGCCCGCAAGGACCCCTGTGGCCTCAACGTCCCGCAAGAAAAAAACGGCTGGAATTGCTCGCAGGGGCCTAAATAGCTTAAAAAGGCAAGCCAGCAAAAGGGGGAGAAGCTTGCAAACAGGGGACCCTAAGTGCTTCAAATGCCAGCAAGAAAAAGGGGTCTGCAATTCCTGATGGTGCCCCAAAGACGCAAAAGCCCGCACAGAAAAAGAGGCTGACATTGCCCGCAGGGTCCCCTATGGGCTGGCAAAAGCCTACAGCACCCGGGATTCCCAGGCGGTCTCCCATCCAAGTACTAACCGAGCCCGACCCTGCTTAGCTTCCGAGATCAGACGAGATCGGGCGTTTTCAGGGTGGTGTGGCCGTAGGCAGCCTCTCCCCTGCCACCACCGCTCTCGGCGCCCCCGCACACGCTGCCCACCCGCACTCAGCCCCAGCCCCCAAAGCCAGGGGCACCATTGTGACGCCCAACCACGCCAGCGCCCCCACGCACACAGCCCCGCACGCCTCTGCCCGCGACGACCCGACACGCACCACGCCGCGCAAATCCCCCCCCCCCGGCCCGCGCAAAAACAACGCCACACTCCTTCCCTCATGTCCCCCAACAACAGGAACAGGGTCTCCCATGGACCTGCCCCTCCGCAGCACCCCACCGAGAACAAGAAGTCCGGGACTGCCCGCAAGGACCCCTGTGGCCTCAACGTCCCGCAAGAAAAAAACGGCTGGAATTGCTCGCAGGGGCCTAAATAGCTTAAAAAGGCAAGCCAGCAAAAGGGGGAGAAGCTTGCAAACAGGGGACCCTAAGTGCTTCAAATGCCAGCAAGAAAAAGGGGTCTGCAATTCCTGATGGTGCCCCAAAGACGCAAAAGCCCGCACAGAAAAAGAGGCTGACATTGCCCGCAGGGTCCCCTATGGGCCTGCAAAAGCCTACAGCACCCGGGATTCCCAGGCGGTCTCCCATCCAAGTACTAACCGAGCCCGACCCTGCTTAGCTTCCGAGATCAGACGAGATCGGGCGTTTTCAGGGTGGTGTGGCCGTAGGCAGCCTCTCCCCTGTCACCACCGCTCTCGGCGCCCCCGCACACTCTGCCCACCCGCACTCAGCCCCAGCCCCCAAAGCCAGGGGCACCATTGTGACGCCCAACCACGCCAGCGCCCCCACGCACACAGCCCCGCACGCCTCTGCCCGCGACGACCCGACACGCGCCCCCCCGCAAATCCCCCCCCGCCCCCCGGCCCGCGCATAAACAACACCACGCTCCTTCCCTCATGTCCCCCAAAAACAGGAACAGGGTCTCCCATGGACCTGCCCCTCCGCAGCACCCCACCGAGAACAAGAAGTCCGGGACTGCCCGCAAGGACCCCTGTGGCCTCAACGTCCCGCAAGAAAAAAACGGCTGGAATTGCTCGCAGGGGCCTAAATAGCTTAAAAAGGCAAGCCAGCAAAAGGGGAGAAGCTTGCAAACAGGGGACCCTAAGTGCTTCAAATGCCAGCAAGAAAAAGGGGTCTGCAATTCCTGATGGTGCCCCAAAGACGCAAAAGCCCGCACAGAAAAAGAGGCTGACATTGCCCGCAGGGTCCCCTATGGGCTGGCAAAAGCCTACAGCACCCGGGATTCCCAGGCGGTCTCCCATCCAAGTACTAACCGAGCCCGACCCTGCTTAGCTTCCGAGATCAGACGAGATCGGGCGTTTTCAGGGTGGTGTGGCCGTAGGCAGCCTCTCCCCTGCCACCACCGCTCTCGGCGCCCCCGCACACGCTGCCCACCCGCACTCAGCCCCAGCCCCCAAAGCCAGGGGCACCATTGTGACGCCCAACCACGCCAGCGCCCCCACGCACACAGCCCCGCACACCTCTGCCCGCGACGACCCGACACGCACCCCCCCCCGCAAATCCCCCCCCCACCTCCGGCCCGCGCAAAAACAACGCCACGCTCCTTCCCTCATGTCCCCCAACAACAGGAACAGGGTCTCCCAGGGACCTGCCCCTCCGCAGCACCCCACCGAGAACAAGAAGTCCGGGACTGCCCGCAAGGACCCCTGTGGCCTCAACGTCCCGCAAGAAAAAAACGGCTGGAATTGCTCGCAGGGGCCTAAATAGCTTAAAAAGGCAAGCCAGCAAAAGGGGGAGAAGCTTGCAAACAGGGGACCCTAAGTGCTTCAAATGCCAGCAAGAAAAAGGGGTCTGCAATTCCTGATGGTGCCCCAAAGACGCAAAAGCCCGCACAGAAAAAGAGGCTGACATTGCCCGCAGGGTCCCCTATGGGCTGGCAAAAGCCTACAGCACCCGGGATTCCCAGGCGGTCTCCCATCCAAGTACTAACCGAGCCCGAGCCCGACCCTGCTTCGCTTCCGAGATCAGACGAGTTCGGGCGTTTTCAGGGTGGTGTGGCCGTAGGCAGCCTCTCCCCTGCCACCACCGCTCTCGGCGCCCCCGCACACGCTGCCCACCCGCACTCAGCCCCAGCCCCCAAAGCCAGGGGCACCATTGTGACGCCCAACCACGCCAGCGCCCCCACGCACACAGCCCCGCACGCCTCTGCCCGCGACGACCCGACACGCACCCCCCCCCGCAAATCCCCCCCCCCCGGCCCGCGCAAAAACAACGCCACGCTCCTTCCCTCATGTCCCCCAACAACAGGAACAGGGTCTCCCAGGGACCTGCCCCTCCGCAGCACCCCACCGAGAACAAGAAGTCCGGGACTGCCCGCAAGGACCCCTGTGGCCTCAACGTCCCGCAAGAAAAAAACGGCTGGAATTGCTCGCAGGGGCCTAAATAGCTTAAAAAGGCAAGCCAGCAAAAGGGGGAGAAGCTTGCAAACAGGGGACCCTAAGTGCTTCAAATGCCAGCAAGAAAAAGGGGTCTGCAATTCCTGATGGTGCCCCAAAGACGCAAAAGCCCGCACAGAAAAAGAGGCTGACATTGCCCGCAGGGTCCCCTATGGGCCTGCAAAAGCCTACAGCACCCGGGATTCCCAGGCGGTCTCCCATCCAAGTACTAACCGAGCCCGACCCTGCTTAGCTTCCGAG
This sequence comes from Pezoporus flaviventris, assembly GCF_033815535.1. Classification (NCBI taxonomy): domain Eukaryota; kingdom Metazoa; phylum Chordata; class Aves; order Psittaciformes; family Psittacidae; genus Pezoporus; species Pezoporus flaviventris. Next base: position 11,384 of record NW_026893401.1, on the reverse strand, counting down.
ATCAGACGAGATCGGGCGTTTTCAGGGTGGTGTGGCCGTAGGCAGCCTCTCCCCTGCCACCACCGCTCTCGGCGCCCCCGCACACGCTGCCCACCCGCACTCAGCCCCAGCCCCCAAAGCCAGGGGCACCACTGTGACGCCCAACCACGCCAGCGCCCCCACGCACACAGCCCCGCACGCCTCTGCCCGCGACGACCCGACACGCGCCCCCCCGCAAATCCCCCCCCGCCCCCCGGCCCGCGCATAAACAACACCACGCTCCTTCCCTCATGTCCCCCAAAAACAGGAACAGGGTCTCCCATGGACCTGCCCCTCCGCAGCACCCCACCGAGAACAAGAAGTCCGGGACTGCCCGCAAGGACTCCTGTGGCCTCAACGTCCCGCAAGAAAAAAACGGCTGGAATTGCTCGCAGGGGCCTAAATAGCTTAAAAAGGCAAGCCAGCAAAAGGGGGAGAAGCTTGCAAACAGGGGACCCTAAGTGCTTCAAATGCCAGCAAGAAAAAGGGGTCTGCAATTCCTGATGGTGCCCCAAAGACGCAAAAGCCCGCACAGAAAAAGAGGCTGACATTGCCCGCAGGGTCCCCTATGGGCTGGCAAAAGCCTACAGCACCCGGGATTCCCAGGCGGTCTCCCATCCAAGTACTAACCGAGCCCGACCCTGCTTAGCTTCCGAGATCAGACGAGATCGGGCGTTTTCAGGGTGGTGTGGCCGTAGGCACCCTCTCCCCTGCCACCACCGCTCTCGGCGCCCCCGCACACGCTGCCCACCCGCACTCAGCCCCAGCCCCCAAAGCCAGGGGCACCATTGTGACGCCCAACCACGCCAGCGCCCCCACGCACACAGCCCCGCACGCCTCTGCCCGCGACGACCCGACACGCACCCCCCCGCAAATCCCCCCCCGCCCCCCGGTCCGCGCATAAACAACACCACGCTCCTTCCCTCATGTCCCCCAACAACAGGAACAGGGTCTCCCAGGGACCTGCCCCTCCGCAGCACCCCACCGAGAACAAGAAGTCCGGGACTGCCCGCAAGGACCCCTGTGGCCTCAACGTCCCGCAAGAAAAAAACGGCTGGAATTGCTCCCAGGGGCCTAAATAGCTTAAAAAGGCAAGCCAGCAAAAGGGGGAGAAGCTTGCAAACAGGGGACCCTAAGTGCTTCAAATGCCAGCAAGAAAAAGGGGTCTGCAATTCCTGATGGTGCCCCAAAGACGCAAAAGCCCGCACAGAAAAAGAGGCTGACATTGCCCGCAGGGTCCCCTATGGGCTGGCAAAAGCCTACAGCACCCGGGATTCCCAGGCGGTCTCCCATCCAAGTACTAACCGAGCCCGACCCTGCTTAGCTTCCGAGATCAGACGAGATCGGGCGTTTTCAGGGTGGTGTGGCCGTAGGCAGCCTCTCCCCTGCCACCACCGCTCTCGGCGCCCCCGCACACGCTGCCCACCCGCACTCAGCCCCAGCCCCCAAAGCCAGGGGCACCATTGTGACGCCCAACCACGCCAGCGCCCCCACGCACACAGTCCCGCACGCCTCTGCCCGCGACGACCCGACACGCACCCCCCCCCGCAAATCCCCCCCCGCCCGCCGGCCCGCGCATAAACAACACCACGCTCCTTCCCTCATGTCCCCCAAAAACAGGAACAGGGTCTCCCATGGACCTGCCCCTCCGCAGCACCCCACCGAGAACAAGAAGTCCGGGACTGCCCGCAAGGACTCCTGTGGCCTCAACGTCCCGCAAGAAAAAAACGGCTGGAATTGCTCGCAGGGCCCTAAATAGCTTAAAAAGGCAAGCCAGCAAAAGGGGGAGAAGCTTGCAAACAGGGGACCCTAAGTGCTTCAAATGCCAGCAAGAAAAAGGGGTCTGCAATTCCTGATGGTGCCCCAAAGACGCAAAAGCCCGCACAGAAAAAGAGGCTGACATTGCCCGCAGGGTCCCCTATGGGCTGGCAAAAGCCTACAGCACCCGGGATTCCCAGGCGGTCTCCCATCCAAGTACTAACCGAGCCCGACCCTGCTTAGCTTCCGAGATCAGACGAGATCGGGCGTTTTCAGGAGGTGTGGCCGTAGGCAGCCTCTCCCCTGCCACCACCGCTCTCGGCGCCCCCGCACACGCTGCCCACCCGCACTCAGCCCCAGCCCCCAAAGCCAGGGGCACCATTGTGACGCCCAACCACGCCAGCGCCTCCACGCACACAGCCCCGCACGCCTCTGCCCGCGACGACCCGACACGCACCCCCCCCCCGCAAATCCCCCCCCGCCCCCCGGCCCGCGCATAAACAACACCACGCTCCTTCCCTCATGTCCCCCAACAACAGGAACAGGGTCTCCCATGGACCTGCCCCTCCGCAGCACCCCACCGAGAACAAGAAGTCCGGGACTGCCCGCAAGGACCCCTGTGGCCTCAACGTCCCGCAAGAAAAAAACGGCTGGAATTGCTCGCAGGGGCCTAAATAGCTTAAAAAGGCAAGCCAGCAAAAGGGGGAGAAGCTTGCAAACAGGGGACCCTAAGTGCTTCAAATGCCAGCAAGAAAAAGGGGTCTGCAATTCCTGATGGTGCCCCAAAGACGCAAAAGCCCGCACAGAAAAAGAGGCTGACATTGCCCGCAGGGTCCCCTATGGGCTGGCAAAAGCCTACAGCACCCGGGATCCCCAGGCGGTCTCCCATCCAAGTACTAACCGAGCCCGAGCCCGACCCTGCTTAGCTTCCGAGATCAGACGAGATCGGGCGTTTTCAGGGTGGTGTGGCCGTAGGCAGCCTCTCCCCTGCCACCACCGCTCTCGGCGCCCCCGCACACGCTGCCCACCCGCACTCAGCCCCAGCCCCCAAAGCCAGGGGCACCATTGTGACGCCCAACCACGCCAGCGCCCCCACGCACACAGCCCCGCACGCCTCTGCCCGCGACGACCCGACACGCACCCCCCCGCGCAAATCCCCCCCCCCCCCGGCCCGCGCATAAACAACGCCACGCTCCTTCCCTCATGTCCCCCAACAACAGGAACAGGGTCTCCCATGGACCTGCCCCTCCGCAGCACCCCACCGAGAACAAGAAGTCCGGGACTGCCCGCAAGGACCCCTGTGGCCTCAACGTCCCGCAAGAAAAAAAACGGCTGGAATTGCTCGCAGGGGCCTAAATAGCTTAAAAAGGCAAGCCAGCAAAAGGGGGAGAACCTTGCAAACAGGGGACCCTAAGTGCTTCAAATGCCAGCAAGAAAAAGGGGTCTGCAATTCCTGATGGTGCCCCAAAGACGCAAAAGCCCGCACAGAAAAAGAGGCTGACATTGCCCGCAGGGTCCCCTATGGGCTGGCAAAAGCCTACAGCACCCGGGATTCCCAGGCGGTCTCCCATCCAAGTACTAACCGAGCCCGACCCTGCTTAGCTTCCGAGATCAGACGAGATCGGGCGTTTTCAGGGTGGTGTGGCCGTAGGCAGCCTCTCCCCTGCCACCACCGCTCTCGGCGCCCCCGCACACGCTGCCCACCCGCACTCAGCCCCAGCCCCCAAAGCCAGGGGCACCATTGTGACGCCCAACCACGCCAGCGCCCCCACGCACACAGCCCCGCACGCCTCTGCCCGCGACGACCCGACACGCACCCCCCCCCGCAAATCCCCCCCCCCCCCCGGCCCGCGCAAAAACAACGCCACGCTCCTTCCCTCATGTCCCCCAACAACAGGAACAGGGTCTCCCAGGGACCTGCCCCTCCGCAGCACCCCACCGAGAACAAGAAGTCCGGGACTGCCCGCAAGGACCCCTGTGGCCTCAACGTCCCGCAAGAAAAAAACGGCTGGAATTGCTCGCAGGGGCCTAAATAGCTTAAAAAGGCAAGCCAGCAAAAGGGGGAGAAGCTTGCAAACAGGGGACCCTAAGTGCTTCAAATGCCAGCAAGAAAAAGGGGTCTGCAATTCCTGATGGTGCCCCAAAGACGCAAAAGCCCGCACAGAAAAAGAGGCTGACATTGCCCGCAGGGTCCCCTATGGGCTGGCAAAAGCCTACAGCACCCGGGATTCCCAGGCGGTCTCCCATCCAAGTACTAACCGAGCCCGACCCTGCTTAGCTTCCGAGATCAGACGAGATCGGGCGTTTTCAGGGTGGTGTGGCCGTAGGCAGCCTCTCCCCTGCCACCACCGCTCTCGGCGCCCCCGCACACGCTGCCCACCCGCACTCAGCCCCAGCCCCCAAAGCCAGGGGCACCATTGTGACGCCCAACCACGCCAGCGCCCCCACGCACACAGCCCCGCACGCCTCTGCCCGCGACGACCCGACACGCACTCCCCGCGCAAATCCCCCCCCCCGGCCCGCGCAAAAACAACGCCACGCTCCTTCTCTCATGTCCCCCAACAACAGGAACAGGGTCTCCCAGGGACCTGCCCCTCCGCAGCACCCCACCGAGAACAAGAAGTCCGGGACTGCCCGCAAGGACCCCTGTGGCCTCAACGTCCCGCAAGAAAAAAACGGCTGGAATTGCTCGCAGGGGCCTAAATAGCTTAAAAAGGCAAGCCAGCAAAAGGGGGAGAAGCTTGCAAACAGGGGACCCTAAGTGCTTCAAATGCCAGCAAGAAAAAGGGGTCTGCAATTCCTGATGGTGCCCCAAAGACGCAAAAGCCCGCACAGAAAAAGAGGCTGACATTGCCCGCAGGGTCCCCTATGGGCTGGCAAAAGCCTACAGCACCCGGGATCCCCAGGCGGTCTCCCATCCAAGTACTAACCGAGCCCGAGCCCGACCCTGCTTAGCTTCCGAGATCAGACGAGATCGGGCGTTTTCAGGGTGGTGTGGCCGTAGGCACCCTCTCCCCTGCCACCACCGCTCTCGGCGCCCCCGCACACGCTGCCCACCCGCACTCAGCCCCAGCCCCCAAAGCCAGGGGCACCATTGTGACGCCCAACCACGCCAGCGCCCCCACGCACACAGCCCCGCACGCCTCTGCCCGCGACGACCCGACACGCACCCCCCCGCAAATCCCCCCCCGCCCCCCGGTCCGCGCATAAACAACACCACGCTCCTTCCCTCATGTCCCCCAACAACAGGAACAGGGTCTCCCAGGGACCTGCCCCTCCGCAGCACCCCACCGAGAACAAGAAGTCCGGGACTGCCCGCAAGGACCCCTGTGGCCTCAACGTCCCGCAAGAAAAAAAACGGCTGGAATTGCTCGCAGGGGCCTAAATAGCTTAAAAAGGCAAGCCAGCAAAAGGGGGAGAAGCTTGCAAACAGGGGACCCTAAGTGCTTCAAATGCCAGCAAGAAAAAGGGGTCTGCAATTCCTGATGGTGCCCCAAAGACGCAAAAGCCCGCACAGAAAAAGAGGCTGACATTGCCCGCAGGGTCCCCTATGGGCTGGCAAAAGCCTACAGCACCCGGGATTCCCAGGCGGTCTCCCATCCAAGTACTAACCGAGCCCGACCCTGCTTAGCTTCCGAGATCAGACGAGATCGGGCGTTTTCAGGGTGGTGTGGCCGTAGGCAGCCTCTCCCCTGCCACCACCGCTCTCGGCGCCCCCGCACACGCTGCCCACCCGCACTCAGCCCCAGCCCCCAAAGCCAGGGGCACCATTGTGACGCCCAACCACGCCAGCGCCTCCACGCACACAGCCCCGCACGCCTCTGCCCGCGACGACCCGACACGCACCCCCCCCCGCAAATCCCCCCCCACCCCCCGGCCCGCGCATAAACAACACCACGCTCCTTCCCTCATGTCCCCCAAAAACAGGAACAGGGTCTCCCATGGACCTGCCCCTCCGCAGCACCCCACCGAGAACAAGAAGTCCGGGACTGCCCGCAAGGACTCCTGTGGCCTCAACGTCCCGCAAGAAAAAAAACGGCTGGAATTGCTCGCAGGGCCCTAAATAGCTTAAAAAGGCAAGCCAGCAAAAGGGGGAGAAGCTTGCAAACAGGGACCCTAAGTGCTTCAAATGCCAGCAAGAAAAAGGGGTCTGCAATTCCTGATGGTGCCCCAAAGACGCAAAAGCCCGCACAGAAAAAGAGGCTGACATTGCCCGCAGGGTCCCCTATGGGCTGGCAAAAGCCTACAGCACCCGGGATTCCCAGGCGGTCTCCCATCCAAGTACTAACCGAGCCCGACCCTGCTTAGCTTCCGAGATCAGACGAGATCGGGCGTTTTCAGGGTGGTGTGGCCGTAGGCAGCCTCTCCCCTGCCACCACCGCTCTCGGCGCCCCCGCACACGCTGCCCACCCGCACTCAGCCCCAGCCCCCAAAGCCAGGGGCACCATTGTGACGCCCAACCACGCCAGCGCCTCCACGCACACAGCCCCGCACGCCTCTGCCCGCGACGACCCGACACGCACCCCCCCCCCGCAAATCCCCCCCCGCCCCCCGGCCCGCGCATAAACAACACCACGCTCCTTCCCTCATGTCCCCCAACAACAGGAACAGGGTCTCCCATGGACCTGCCCCTCCGCAGCACCCCACCGAGAACAAGAAGTCCGGGACTGCCCGCAAGGACCCCTGTGGCCTCAACGTCCCGCAAGAAAAAAACGGCTGGAATTGCTCGCAGGGGCCTAAATAGCTTAAAAAGGCAAGCCAGCAAAAGGGGGAGAAGCTTGCAAACAGGGGACCCTAAGTGCTTCAAATGCCAGCAAGAAAAAGGGGTCTGCAATTCCTGATGGTGCCCCAAAGACGCAAAAGCCCGCACAGAAAAAGAGGCTGACATTGCCCGCAGGGTCCCCTATGGGCTGGCAAAAGCCTACAGCACCCGGGATCCCCAGGCGGTCTCCCATCCAAGTACTAACCGAGCCCGAGCCCGACCCTGCTTAGCTTCCGAGATCAGACGAGATCGGGCGTTTTCAGGGTGGTGTGGCCGTAGGCAGCCTCTCCCCTGCCACCACCGCTCTCGGCGCCCCCGCACACGCTGCCCACCCGCACTCAGCCCCAGCCCCCAAAGCCAGGGGCACCATTGTGACGCCCAACCACGCCAGCGCCCCCACGCACACAGCCCCGCACGCCTCTGCCCGCGACGACCCGACACGCACCCCCCGCGCAAATCCCCCCCCCCCCGGCCCGCGCATAAACAACGCCACGCTCCTTCCCTCATGTCCCCCAACAACAGGAACAGGTCTCCCATGGACCTGCCCCTCCGCAGCACCCCACCGAGAACAAGAAGTCCGGGACTGCCCGCAAGGACCCCTGTGGCCTCAACGTCCCGCAAGAAAAAAACGGCTGGAATTGCTCGCAGGGGCCTAAATAGCTTAAAAAGGCAAGCCAGCAAAAAGGGGGAGAACCTTGCAAACAGGGGACCCTAAGTGCTTCAAATGCCAGCAAGAAAAAGGGTCTGCAATTCCTGATGGTGCCCCAAAGACGCAAAAGCCCGCACAGAAAAAGAGGCTGACATTGCCCGCAGGGTCCCCTATGGGCTGGCAAAAGCCTACAGCACCCGGGATTCCCAGGCGGTCTCCCATCCAAGTACTAACCGAGCCCGAGCCCGACCCTGCTTAGCTTCCGAGATCAGACGAGATCGGGCGTTTTCAGGGTGGTGTGGCCGTAGGCACCCTCTCCCCTGCCACCACCGCTCTCGGCGCCCCCGCACACGCTGCCCACCCGCACTCAGCCCCAGCCCCCAAGCCAGGGGCACCATTGTGACGCCCAACCACGCCAGCGCCCCCACGCACACAGCCCCGCACGCCTCTGCCCGCGACGACCCGACACGCGCCCCCCCCGCAAATCCCCCCCCGCCCCCGGTCCGCGCATAAACAACACCACGCTCCTTCCCTCATGTCCCCCAACAACAGGAACAGGGTCTCCCATGGACCTGCCCCTCCGCAGCACCCCACCGAGAACAAGAAGTCCGGGACTGCCCGCAAGGACTCCTGTGGCCTCAACGTCCCGCAAGAAAAAAACGGCTGGAATTGCTCGCAGGGCCCTAAATAGCTTAAAAAGGCAAGCCAGCAAAAGGGGGAGAAGCTTGCAAACAGGGGACCCTAAGTGCTTCAAATGCCAGCAAGAAAAAGGGGTCTGCAATTCCTGATGGTGCCCCAAAGACGCAAAAGCCCGCACAGAAAAAGAGGCTGACATTGCCCGCAGGGTCCCCTATGGGCTGGCAAAAGCCTACAGCACCCGGGATTCCCAGGCGGTCTCCCATCCAAGTACTAACCGAGCCCGACCCTGCTTAGCTTCCGAGATCAGACGAGATCGGGCGTTTTCAGGGTGGTGTGGCCGTAGGCAGCCTCTCCCCTGCCACCACCGCTCTCGGCGCCCCCGCACACGCTGCCCACCCGCACTCAGCCCCAGCCCCCAAAGCCAGGGGCACCATTGTGACGCCCAACCACGCCAGCGCCTCCACGCACACAGCCCCGCACGCCTCTGCCCGCGACGACCCGACACGCACCCCCCCCGCAAATCCCCCCCGCCCCCCGGCCCGCGCATAAACAACACCACGCTCCTTCCCTCATGTCCCCCAACAACAGGAACAGGGTCTCCCATGGACCTGCCCCTCCGCAGCACCCCACCGAGAACAAGAAGTCCGGGACTGCCCGCAAGGACCCCTGTGGCCTCAACGTCCCGCAAGAAAAAAACGGCTGGAATTGCTCGCAGGGGCCTAAATAGCTTAAAAAGGCAAGCCAGCAAAAGGGGGAGAAGCTTGCAAACAGGGGACCCTAAGTGCTTCAAATGCCAGCAAGAAAAAAGGGGTCTGCAATTCCTGATGGTGCCCCAAAGACGCAAAAGCCCGCACAGAAAAAGAGGCTGACATTGCCCGCAGGGTCCCTATGGGCTGGCAAAAGCCTACAGCACCCGGGATCCCCAGGCGGTCTCCCATCCAAGTACTAACCGAGCCCGAGCCCGACCCTGCTTAGCTTCCGAGATCAGACGAGATCGGGCGTTTTCAGGGTGGTGTGGCCGTAGGCAGCCTCTCCCCTGCCACCACCGCTCTCGGCGCCCCCGCACACGCTGCCCACCCCGATCAGCCCCAGCCCCCAAAGCCAGGGGCACCATTGTGACGCCCAACCACGCCAGCGCCTCCACGCACACAGCCCCGCACGCCTCTGCCCGCGACGACCCGACACGCACCCCCCCCCGCAAATCCCCCCCCGCCCCCCGGCCCGCGCATAAACAACACCACGCTCCTTCCCTCATGTCCCCCAACAACAGGAACAGGGTCTCCCATGGACCTGCCCCTCCGCAGCACCCCACCGAGAACAAGAAGTCCGGGACTGCCCGCAAGGACCCCTGTGGCCTCAACGTCCCGCAAGAAAAAAACGGCTGGAATTGCTCGCAGGGGCCTAAATAGCTTAAAAAGGCAAGCCAGCAAAAGGGGAGAAGCTTGCAAACAGGGGACCCTAAGTGCTTCAAATGCCAGCAAGAAAAAGGGGTCTGCAATTCCTGATGGTGCCCCAAAGACGCAAAAGCCCGCACAGAAAAAGAGGCTGACATTGCCCGCAGGGTCCCCTATGGGCTGGCAAAAGCCTACAGCACCCGGGATCCCCAGGGCGGTCTCCCATCCAAGTACTAACCGAGCCCGAGCCCGACCCTGCTTAGCTTCCGAGATCAGACGAGATCGGGCGTTTTCAGGGTGGTGTGGCCGTAGGCAGCCTCTCCCCTGCCACCACCGCTCTCGGCGCCCCCGCACACGCTGCCCACCCGCACTCAGCCCCAGCCCCCAAAGCCAGGGGCACCATTGTGACGCCCAACCACGCCAGCGCCCCCCACGCACACAGCCCCGCACGCCTCTGCCCGCGACGACCCGACACGCGCCCCCCCGCAAATCCCCCCCCGCCCCCCGGTCCGCGCATAAACAACACCACGCTCCTTCCCTCATGTCCCCCAACAACAGGAACAGGGTCTCCCATGGACCTGCCCCTCCGCAGCACCCCACCGAGAACAAGAAGTCCGGGACTGCCCGCAAGGACTCCTGTGGCCTCAACGTCCCGCAAGAAAAAAACGGCTGGAATTGCTCGCAGGGCCCTAAATAGCTTAAAAAGGCAAGCCAGCAAAAGGGGGAGAAGCTTGCAAACAGGGGACCCTAAGTGCTTCAAATGCCAGCAAGAAAAAGGGGTCTGCAATTCCTGATGGTGCCCCAAAGACGCAAAAGCCCGCACAGAAAAAGAGGCTGACATTGCCCGCAGGGTCCCCTATGGGCTGGCAAAAGCCTACAGCACCCGGGATTCCCAGGCGGTCTCCCATCCAAGTACTAACCGAGCCCGACCCTGCTTAGCTTCCGAGATCAGACGAGATCGGGCGTTTTCAGGGTGGTGTGGCCGTAGGCAGCCTCTCCCCCTGCCACCACCGCTCTCGGCGCCCCCGCACACGCTGCCCACCCGCACTCAGCCCCAGCCCCCAAAGCCAGGGGCACCATTGTGACGCCCAACCACGCCAGCGCCCCCACGCACACAGCCCCGCACGCCTCTGCCCGCGACGACCCGACACGCACCCCCCCCGCAAATCCCCCCCCCCCCCCGGCCCGCGCAAAAACAACGCCACGCTCCTTCCCTCATGTCCCCCAACAACAGGAACAGGGTCTCCAGGGACCCTGCCCCTCCGCAGCACCCCACCGAGAACAAGAAGTCCGGGACTGCCCGCAAGGACCCCTGTGGCCTCAACGTCCCGCAAGAAAAAAAACGGCTGGAATTGCTCGCAGGGGCCTAAATAGCTTAAAAAGGCAAGCCAGCAAAAGGGGGAGAAGCTTGCAAACAGGGGACCCTAAGTGCTTCAAATGCCAGCAAGAAAAAGGGGTCTGCAATTCCTGATGGTGCCCCAAAGACGCAAAAGCCCGCACAGAAAAAGAGGCTGACATTGCCCGCAGGGTCCCCTATGGGCTGGCAAAAGCCTACAGCACCCGGGATTCCCAGGCGGTCTCCCATCCAAGTACTAACCGAGCCCGACCCTGCTTAGCTTCCGAGATCAGACGAGATCGGGCGTTTTCAGGGTGGTGTGGCCGTAGGCAGCCTCTCCCCTGCCACCACCGCTCTCGGCGCCCCCGCACACGCTGCCCACCCGCACTCAGCCCCAGCCCCCAAAGCCAGGGGCACCATTGTGACGCCCAACCACGCCAGCGCCCCCACGCACACAGCCCCGCACGCCTCTGCCCGCGACGACCCGACACGCACTCCCCCGCGCAAATCCCCCCCCCCCGGCCCGCGCAAAAACAACGCCACGCTCCTTCTCTCATGTCCCCCAACAACAGGAACAGGGTCTCCAGGGACCTGCCCCTCCGCAGCACCCCACCGAGAACAAGAAGTCCGGGACTGCCCGCAAGGACCCCTGTGGCCTCAACGTCCCGCAAGAAAAAAACGGCTGGAATTGCTCGCAGGGGCCTAAAATAGCTTAAAAAGGCAAGCCAGCAAAAGGGGGAGAAGCTTGCAAACAGGGGACCCTAGTGCTGTACATTTGCCAGCCAGAAAAGGGGTCCCTGCGGGCAATGTCAGCCTCTTTTTCTGTGC